>NC_034175.2:2714439-2751939 GCF_002021735.2 Oncorhynchus kisutch | reverse complement strand
CCCCTTAGACAGGTCAAACAGTAGAACCTGTCCTCCCCTTAGACAGGTTAAACAGTAGAACCTGTCCTCCCCTTAGACAGGTCAAACAGTAGAACCTGTCCTCCCCTTAGACAGGTCAAACAGTCGAACATGTCCTCCTCCCCTTAGACAGGTCAAACAGTAGAACCTGTCCTCCTCCCCTTAGACAGGTCAAACAGTAGAACCTGTCCTCCCCTTAGAGAGGTCAAACAGTAGAACCTGTCCTCCCCTTAGACAGGTCAAACAGTAGAACCTGTCCTCCCCTTAGACAGGTCAAACAGTAGAACCTGTCCTCCTCCCCTTAGACAGGTCAAACAGTAGAACCTGTCCTCCCCTTAGACAGGTCAAACAGTAGAACCTGTCCTCCCCTTAGACAGGTCAAACAGTAGAACCTGTCCTCCTCCCCTTAGACAGGTCAAACAGTAGAACATGTCCTCCTCCCCTTAGACAGGTCAAACAGTAGAACCTGTCCTCCCCTTAGACAGGTCAAACAGTAGAACCTGTCCTCCCCTTAGACAGGTCAAACAGTAGAACCTGTCCTCCCCTTAGACAGGTCAAACAGTAGAACCTGTCCTCCCCTTAGACAGGTCAAACAGTAGAACCTGTCCTCCCCTTAGACAGGTTAAACAGTAGAACCTGTCCTCCCCTTAGACAGGTCAAACAGTAGAACCTGTCCTCCCCTTAGACAGGTCAAACAGTCGAACATGTCCTCCTCCCCTTAGACAGGTCAAACAGTAGAACCTGTCCTCCTCCCCTTAGACAGGTCAAACAGTAGAACCTGTCCTCCCCTTAGAGAGGTCAAACAGTAGAACCTGTCCTCCCCTTAGACAGGTCAAACAGTAGAACCTGTCCTCCCCTTAGACAGGTCAAACAGTAGAACCTGTCCTCCCCTTAGAGAGGTCAAACAGTAGAACCTGTCCTCCCCTTAGACAGGTCAAACAGTAGAACCTGTCCTCCCCTTAGACAGGTCAAACAGTAGAACATGTCCTCCTCCCCTTAGAGAGGTCAAACAGTAGAACCTGTCCTCCTCCCCTTAGAGAGGTCAAACGGTAGAACCTGTCCTCCCCTTAGACAGGTCAAACAGTAGAACCTGTCCTCCTCCCCTTAGAGAGGTCAAACAGTAGAACCTGTCCTCCCCTTAGACAGGTCAACAGTAGAACCTGTCCTCCTCCCCTTAGACAGGTCAAACAGTAGAACCTGTCCTCCTCCCCTTAGAGAGGTCAAACAGTAGAACATGTCCTCCTCCCCTTAGACAGGTCAAACAGTAGAACCTGTCCTCCCCTTAGACAGGTCAAACAGTAGAACATGTCCTCCTCCCCTTAGACAGGTCAACAGTAGAACCTGTCCTCCCCTAAGCCAGGTCAAACAGTAGAACTGTCTGTGTGTGTGTGTGTGTGTGTGTGTGTGTGTGTGTGTGTGTGTGTGTGTGTGTGTGTGTGTGTGTGTGTGTGTGTGTGTGTGTGTGTGTGTGTGTGTGTGTGTGTGCGTGCGTGCCTGCGTGCCTGTGTGCGTGTGTGTGTGTGTGTGTGCGTGCGTGTGTGTGTGCGTGCGTGCATGGGTGCATATGTGTCTGTTTTTGTGTAACTCTATTGTGTGCATGTGTAACTGCTAATCCAACTTGTAAGAACATGTTACTCAACACAGTCCACAGGTTATTACTCAACAGAGTCCACGGGTTGTTACTCAACAGAGTCCACAGGTTACTCAACAGAGTCCACAGGTTGTTACTCAACAGAGCCCACAGGTTATTACTCAACAGAGTCCACGGGTTGTTACTCAACAGAGTCCACAAGTTATTCAACAGAGTCCACAGGTTGTTACTCAACAGAGCCCACAGGTTATTACTCAACAGAGTCCACGGGTTGTTACTCAACAGAGTCCACGGGTTGTTACTCAACAGAGTCCACGGGTTGTTACTGAACAGAGTCCACAGGTTATTCAACAGAGTCCACGGGTTGTTACTCAACAGAGTCCACGGGTTGTTACTCAACAGAGTCCACGGGTTGTTACTCAACAGAGTTCACAGGTTATTACTCAACAGAGTCCACAGGTTGTTACTCAATAGAGTCCACAGGTTGTTACTCAACAGAGTCCACAGGTTGTTACTCAACAGAGCCCACAGGTTATTACTCACCAGAGTCCACAGGTTGTTACTCACCAGAGCCCACAGGTTATTCAACAGAGTCCACAGGTTGTTACTCAACAGAGTCCACAGGTTATTACTCAACAGAGTCCATGGGTTGTTACTCAACAGAGTCCACAGGTTGTTACTAAACAGAGTCCACAGGTTGTTACTCAACAGAGTCCACAGGTTGTTACTCAACAGAGTCCACAGGTTGTTACTCAACAGAGCCCACAGGTTGTTACTCAACAGAGCCCACAGGTTGTTACTCACCAGAGCCCACAGGTTATTCAACAGAGTCCACGGGTTGTTACTCAACAGAGTCCACAGGTTATTCAACAGAGTCCACAGGTTGTTACTCAACAGAGTCCACAGGTTGTTACTCAACAGAGTCCACAGGTTGTTACTCAACAGAGTCCACAGGTTGTTACTCAACAGAGCCCACAGGTTGTTACTCACCAGAGCCCACAGGTTATTCAACAGAGCCCACAGGTTGTTACTCAACAGAGCCCACAGGTTGTTACTCACCAGAGCCCACAGGTTGTTACTCACCAGAGCCCACAGGTTATTCAACAGAGTCCACAGGTTGTTACTCAACAGAGTCCACATGTTGTTACTCAACAGAGCCCACAGGTTGTTACTCAGCAGAGTCCACAGGTTGTTACTCAACAAGGTCCACAGGTTGTTACTCAACAGAGCCCACAGGTTGTTACTCAACAGAGCCCACAGGTTACTCAACAGAGCCCACAGGTTGTTACTCAACAGAGCCCACAGGTTACTCAACAGAGCCCGCAGGTTGTTACTCAACAGAGCCCACAGGTTGTTACTCAACAGAGCCCACAGGTTATTCCACAGAGTCCACAGGTTGTTACTCAACAGAGTCCACAGGTTGTTACTCGACAGAGTCCACAGGTTATTACTCAACAGAGTCCACAGGTTGTTACTCAACAGAGTCCACAGGTTGTTACTCAACAGAGTCCACAGGTTGTTATTCAACAGAGCCCACAGGTTGTTACTCAACAGAGCCCACAGGTTGTTACTCACCAGAGCCCACAGGTTATTCAACAGAGTCCACAGGTTGTTACTCAACAGAGTCCACAGGTTATTACTCAACAGAGTCCACGGGTTATCACTCAACATAGTCCACGGGTTGTTACTCAACAGAGTCCACAGGTTAATCAACAGAGTCCACAGGTTGTTACTCAACAGAGTCCACAGGTTGTTACTCAACAGAGTCCACAGGTTGTTACTCAACAGAGTCCACAGGTTGTTACTCAACAGAGTCCACAGGTTGTTACTCAACAGAGACCACAGGTTGTTACTCACCAGAGCCCACAGGTTATTCAACAGAGTCCACAGGTTGTTACTCAACAGAGTCCACAGGTTGTTACTCAACAGAGTCCACATGTTGTTACTCAACAGAGCCCACAGGTTGTTACTCAACAGAGTCCACAGGTTGTTACTCAACAAGGTCCACAGGTTGTTACTCAACAGAGCCCAAAGGTTGTTACTCTACAGAGCCCACAGGTTGTTACTCTACAGAGCCCACAGGTTACTCAACAGAGCCCACAGGTTGTTACTCAACAGAGCCCACAGGTTACTCAACAGAGCCCACAGGTTGTTACTCAACAGAGCCCTCAGGTTGTTACTCAACAGAGCCCACAGGTTATTCCACAGAGTCCACAGGTTATTACTCAACAGAGTCCACAGGTTGTTACTCGACAGAGTCCACAGGTTGTTACTCGACAGAGTCCACAGGTTATTACTCAACAGAGTCCACAGGTTACTCAACAGAGCCCACAGGTTGTTACTCAACAGAGTCCACAGGTTGTTACTCAACAGAGCCCACAGGTTGTTACTCAACAGAGCCCACAGGTTGTTACTCAACAGAGCCCACAGGTTATTCAACAGAGTCCACGGGTTGTTACTCAACAGAGTCCACAGGTTATTCAACAGAGTCCACAGGTTGTTACTCAACAGAGTCCACAGGTTGTTACTCAACAGAGTCCACAGGTTGTTACTCAACAGAGTCCACAGGTTGTTACTCAACAGAGCCCACAGGTTGTTACTCACCAGAGCCCACAGGTTGTTACTCAACAGAGCCCACAGGTTGTTACTCACCAGAGCCCACAGGTTGTTACTCACCAGAGCCCACAGGTTATTCAGCAGAGTCCACAGGTTGTTACTCAACAGAGTCCACATGTTGTTACTCAACAGAGCCCACAGGTTGTTACTCAGCAGAGTCCACAGGTTGTTACTCAACAAGGTCCACAGGTTGTTACTCAACAGAGCCCACAGGTTGTTACTCAACAGAGCCCACAGGTTGTTGCTCAACAGAGCCCACAGGTTACTCAACAGAGCCCACAGGTTGTTACTCAACAGAGCCCACAGGTTACTCAACAGAGCCCGCAGGTTGTTACTCAACAGAGCCCACAGGTTGTTACTCAACAGAGCCCACAGGTTATTCCACAGAGTCCACAGGTTGTTACTCAACAGAGTCCACAGGTTGTTACTCGACAGAGTCCACGGGTTATTACTCAACAGAGTCCACAGGTTGTTACTCAACAGAGTCCACAGGTTGTTACTCAACAGAGTCCACAGGTTGTTATTCAACAGAGCCCACAGGTTGTTACTCAACAGAGCCCTCAGGTTGTTACTCACCAGAGCCCACAGGTTATTCAACAGAGTCCACAGGTTGTTACTCAACAGAGTCCACAGGTTAATACTCAACAGAGTCCACAGTTTGTTACTCAACAGAGTCCACAGGTTGTTACTCAACAGAGTCCACAGGTTGTTACTCAACAGAGTCCACAGGTTGTTACTGAACAGAGCCCACAGGTTATTACTCAACAGAGCCCACAGGTTGTTACTCAACAGAGCCCACAGGTTGTTACTCACCAGAGCCCACAGGTTATTCAACAGAGTCCACGGGTTGTTACTCAACAGAGTCCACAGGTTATTCAACAGAGTCCACAGGTTGTTACTCAACAGAGTCCACAGGTTGTTACTCAACAGAGTCCACAGGTTGTTACTCAACAGAGTCCACAGGTTGTTACTCAACAGAGTCCACAGGTTGTTACTCAACAGAGTCCACAGGTTATTACTCAACAGAGCCCACAGGTTGTTACTCAACAGAGCCCACAGGTTGTTACTCACCAGAGTCCACAGGTTGTTACTCAACAGAGTCCACAGGTTGTTACTCAACAGAGTCCACAGGTTGTTACTCAACAGAGTCGACAGGTTGTTACTCAACAGAGCCCACAGGTTATTACTCAACAGAGCCCACAGGTTGTTACTCAACAGAGCCCACAGGTTGTTACTCACCAGATCCCACAGGTTGTTACTCAACAGAGCCCACAGGTTGTTACTCACCAGAGCCCACAGGTTGTTACTCAACAGAGTCAACATGTTGTTACTAAACAGAGTCCACAGGTTATTACTCAACAGAGCCCACAGGTTTTTACTCAACAGATCCCACAGGTTATTCAACCGAGTCCACAGGTTGTTACTCAACCGATCCCACAGGTTGTTACTCAACAGAGCCCACAGGTTGCTACTCAACAGAGTCCACAGGTTGTTACTCAACATAGCCCACAGGTTGTTACTCAACAGAGCCCACAGGTTGTTACTCAACAGAGCCCACAGGTTTTTACTCACCAGAGCCCACAGGTTGTTACTCACCAGAGCCCACAGGTTATTCAACAGAGCCCACAGGTTGTTACTCAACCGAGTCCACAGGTTGTTACTCAACAAAGCCCACAGGTTGTTACTCAACAGAGCCCACAGGTTTTTACTCACCAGAGCCCACAGGTTATTCAACAGAGCCCACAGGTTGTTACTCAACAGAGTCCACAGGTTGTTACTCAACAGAGTCCACAGGTTGTTACTCAACAGAGTCCACAGGTTGTTACTCAACAGAGTCCACAGGTTGTTACTCAACAGAGCCCACAGGTTATTACTCAACAGAGCCCACAGGTTGTTACTCAACAGAGCCCACAGGTTGTTACTCACCAGAGTCCACAGGTTGTTACTCAACAGAGTCCACAGGTTGTTACTCAACAGAGTCCACAGGTTGTTACTCAACAGAGTCGACAGGTTGTTACTCAACAGAGCCCACAGGTTATTACTCAACAGAGCCCACAGGTTGTTACTCAACAGAGCCCACAGGTTGTTACTCACCAGAGCCCACAGGTTGTTACTCAACAGAGCCCACAGGTTGTTACTCACCAGAGCCCACAGGTTGTTACTCAACAGAGTCAACATGTTGTTACTAAACAGAGTCCACAGGTTATTACTCAACAGAGCCCACAGGTTTTTACTCAACAGATCCCACAGGTTATTCAACCGAGTCCACAGGTTGTTACTCAACCGATCCCACAGGTTGTTACTCAACAGAGCCCACAGGTTGTTACTCAACAGAGCCCACAGGTTGTTACTCAACAGAGCCCACAGGTTACTCAACAGAGCCCACAGGTTGTTACTCAACAGAGCCCACAGGTTACTCAACAGAGCCCGCAGGTTGCTACTCAACAGAGCCCACAGGTTGTTACTCAACAGAGTCCACAGGTTGTTACTCAACAGAGTCCACAGGTTGTTACTCAACAGAGTCCACAGGTTGTTATTCAACAGAGCCCACAGGTTGTTACTCAACAGAGCCCACAGGTTATTACTCAACAGAGCCCACAGGTTGTTACTCAACAGAGTCCACAGGTTGTTATTCAACAGAGCCCACAGGTTGTTACTCAACAGAGCCCACAGGTTATTACTCAACAGAGCCCACAGGTTGTTACTCAACAGAGCCCACAGGTTGTTACTCACCAGAAGCCCACAGGTTATTCAACAGAGTCCACGGGTTGTTACTCAACAGAGTCCACAGGTTGTTACTCAACAGAGTCCACAGGTTGTTACTCAACAGAGTCCACAGGTTGTTACTCAACAGAGTCCACAGGTTGTTACTCAACAGAGTCCACAGGTTGTTACTCAACAGAGCCCACAGGTTATTACTCAACAGAGCCCACAGGTTGTTACTCAACAGAGCCCACAGGTTGTTACTCACCAGAGTCCACAGGTTGTTACTCAACAGAGTCCACAGGTTGTTACTCAACAGAGTCCACAGGTTGTTACTCAACAGAGTCGACAGGTTGTTACTCAACAGAGCCCACAGGTTATTACTCAACAGAGCCCACAGGTTGTTACTCAACAGAGCCCACAGGTTGTTACTCAACAGAGCCCACAGGTTATTACTCAACAGAGCCCACAGGTTGTTACTCAACAGAGTCCACAGGTTGTTATTCAACAGAGCCCACAGGTTGTTACTCAACAGAGCCCACAGGTTATTACTCAACAGAGCCCACAGGTTGTTACTCAACAGAGCCCACAGGTTGTTACTCACCAGAGCCCACAGGTTATTCAACAGAGTCCACGGGTTGTTACTCAACAGAGTCCACAGGTTATTCAACAGAGTCCACAGGTTGTTACTCAACAGAGTCCACAGGTTGTTACTCAACAGAGTCCACAGGTTGTTACTCAACAGAGTCCACAGGTTGTTACTCAACAGAGTCCACAGGTTGTTACTCAACAGAGTCCACAGGTTGTTACTCAACAGAGCCCACAGGTTATTACTCAACAGAGCCCACAGGTTGTTACTCAACAGAGCCCACAGGTTGTTACTCACCAGAGTCCACAGGTTGTTACTCAACAGAGTCCACAGGTTGTTACTCAACAGAGTCCACAGGTTGTTACTCAACAGAGTCGAGAGGTTGTTACTCAACAGAGCCCACAGGTTATTACTCAACAGAGCCCACAGGTTGTTACTCAACAGAGCCCACAGGTTGTTACTCACCAGAGCCCACAGGTTGTTACTCAACAGAGCCCACAGGTTGTTACTCACCAGAGCCCACAGGTTGTTACTCAACAGAGTCAACATGTTGTTACTAAACAGAGTCCACAGGTTATTACTCAACAGAGCCCACAGGTTTTTACTCAACAGATCCCACAGGTTATTCAACCGAGTCCACAGGTTGTTACTCAACCGATCCCACAGGTTGTTACTCAACAGAGCCCACAGGTTGCTACTCAACAGAGTCCACAGGTTGTTACTCAACATAGCCCACAGGTTGTTACTCAACAGAGCCCACAGGTTGTTACTCAACAGAGCCCACAGGTTTTTACTCACCAGAGCCCACAGGTTTTTACTCACCAGAGCCCACAGGTTATTCAACAGAGCCCACAGGTTGTTACTCAACCGAGTCCACAGGTTGTTACTCAACAAAGCCCACAGGTTGTTACTCAACAGAGCCCACAGGTTTTTACTCACCAGAGCCCACAGGTTATTCAACAGAGCCCACAGGTTGTTACTCAACAGAGTCCACAGGTTGTTACTCAACAGAGTCCACAGGTTGTTACTCAACGGAGTCCACAGGTTGTTACTCAACAGAGTCCACAGGTTGTTACTCAACAGATCCCACAGGTTATTACTCAACAGAGCCCACAGGTTGTTACTCAACAGAGCCCACAGGTTGTTACTCACCAGAGTCCACAGGTTGTTACTCAACAGAGTCCACAGGTTGTTACTCAACAGAGTCCACAGGTTGTTACTCAACAGAGTCCACAGGTTGTTACTCAACAGAGCCCACAGGTTATTACTCAACAGAGCCCACAGGTTGTTACTCAACAGAGCCCACAGGTTGTTACTCACCAGAGCCCACAGGTTGTTACTCAACAGAGCCCACAGGTTGTTACTCACCAGAGCCCACAGGTTGTTACTCAACAGAGTCAACATGTTGTTACTAAACAGAGTCCACAGGTTATTACTCAACAGAGCCCACAGGTTTTTACTCAACAGATCCCACAGGTTATTCAACCGAGTCCACAGGTTGTTACTCAACCGATCCCACAGGTTGTTACTCAACAGAGCCCACAGGTTGCTACTCAACAGAGTCCACAGGTTGTTACTCAACATAGCCCACAGGTTGTTACTCAACAGAGCCCACAGGTTGTTACTCAACAGAGCCCACAGGTTTTTACTCACCAGAGCCCACAGGTTGTTACTCACCAGAGCCCACAGGTTATTCAACAGAGCCCACAGGTTGTTACTCAACCGAGTCCACAGGTTGTTACTCAACAAAGCCCACAGGTTGTTACTCAACAGAGCCCACAGGTTTTTACTCACCAGAGCCCACAGGTTATTCAACAGAGCCCACAGGTTGTTACTCAACAGAGTCCACAGGTTGTTACTCAACAGAGTCCACAGGTTGTTACTCAACGGAGTCCACAGGTTGTTACTCAACAGAGTCCACAGGTTGTTACTCAACAGAGCCCACAGGTTATTACTCAACAGAGCCCACAGGTTGTTACTCAACAGAGCCCACAGGTTGTTACTCACCAGAGTCCACAGGTTGTTACTCAACAGAGTCCACAGGTTGTTACTCAACAGAGTCCACAGGTTGTTACTCAACAGAGTCCACAGGTTGTTACTCAACAGAGCCCACAGGTTATTACTCAACAGAGCCCACAGGTTGTTACTCAACAGAGCCCACAGGTTGTTACTCACCAGAGCCCACAGGTTGTTACTCAACAGAGCCCACAGGTTGTTACTCACCAGAGCCCACAGGTTGTTACTCAACAGAGTCAACATGTTGTTACTAAACAGAGTCCACAGGTTATTACTCAACAGAGCCCACAGGTTTTTACTCAACAGATCCCACAGGTTATTCAACCGAGTCCACAGGTTGTTACTCAACCGATCCCACAGGTTGTTACTCAACAGAGCCCACAGGTTGTTACTTAACAGAGCCCACAGGTTGTTACTCAACAGAGCCCACAGGTTACTCAACAGAGCCCACAGGTTGTTACTCAACAGAGCCCACGGGTTACTCAACAGAGCCCGCAGGTTGTTACTCAACAGAGCCCACAGGTTGTTACTCAACAGAGCCCACAGGTTATTCCACAGAGTCCACAGGTTGTTACTCAACAGAGTCCACAGGTTGTTACTCGACAGAGTCCACAGGTTATTACTCAACAGAGTCCACAGGTTGTTACTCAACAGAGTCCACAGGTTGTTACTCAACAGAGTCCACAGGTTGTTATTCAACAGAGCCCACAGGTTGTTACTCAACAGAGCCCACAGGTTGTTACTCACCAGAGCCCACAGGTTATTCAACAGAGTCCACAGGTTGTTACTCAACAGAGTCCACAGGTTATTACTCAACAGAGTCCACGGGTTATTACTCAACAGAGTCCACGGGTTGTTATTCAACAGAGTCCACAGGTTGTTACTCAACAGAGTCCACAGGTTGTTACTCAACAGAGTCCACAGGTTGTTACTCAACAGAGTCCACAGGTTGTTACTCAACAGAGTCCACAGGTTGTTACTCACAGAGTCCACAGGTTGTTACTCAACAGAGACCACAGGTTGTTACTCACCAGAGCCCACAGGTTATTCAACAGAGTCCACAGGTTGTTACTCAACAGAGTCCACATGTTGTTACTCAACAGAGCCCACAGGTTGTTACTCAACAGAGTCCACGGGTTGTTACTCAACAAGGTCCACAGGTTGTTACTCAACAGAGCCCAAAGGTTGTTACTCTACAGAGCCCACAGGTTGTTACTCTACAGAGCCCACAGGTTACTCAACAGAGCCCACAGGTTGTTACTCAACAGAGCCCACAGGTTACTCAACAGATCCCACAGGTTGTTACTCAACAGAGTCCACAGGTTGTTACTCAACAGAGTCCACAGGTTGTTATTCAACAGAGCCCACAGGTTATTACTCAACAGAGCCCACATGTTGTTACTCACCAGAGCCCACAGGTTATTCAACAGAGTCCACAGGTTGTTACTCAACAGAGTCCACAGGTTAATACTCAACAGAGTCCACGGGTTATTACTCAACAGAGTCCACGGGTTGTTACTCAACAGAGTCCACAGGTTGTTACTCAACAGAGTCCACAGGTTGTTACTCAACAGAGTCCACAGGTTGTTACTCAACAGAGCCCACAGGTTATTACTCAACAGAGCCCACAGGTTGTTACTCAACAGAGCCCACAGGTTGTTACTCACCAGAGTCCACAGGTTGTTACTCAACAGAGTCCACAGGTTGTTACTCAACAGAGTCCACAGGTTGTTACTCAACAGAGTCCACAGGTTGTTACTCAACAGAGTCCACAGGTTGTTACTCAACAGAGCCCACAGGTTATTACTCAACAGAGCCCACAGGTTGTTACTCAACAGAGCCCACAGGTTGTTACTCAACAGAGCCCACAGGTTGTTACTCACCAGAGCCCACAGGTTGTTACTCAACAGAGCCCACAGGTTGTTACTCACCAGAGCCCACAGGTTGTTACTCAACAGAGTCAACATGTTGTTACTAAACAGAGTCCACAGGTTATTACTCAACAGAGCCCACAGGTTTTTACTCAACAGATCCCACAGGTTATTCAACCGAGTCCACAGGTTGTTACTCAACCGATCCCACAGGTTGTTACTCAACAGAGCCCACAGGTTGTTACTCAACAGAGCCCACAGGTTGTTACTCAACAGAGCCCACAGGTTACTCAACAGAGCCCACAGGTTGTTACTCAACAGAGCCCACAGGTTACTCAACAGAGCCCGCAGGTTGTTACTCAACAGAGCCCACAGGTTGTTACTCAACAGAGCCCACAGGTTATTCCACAGAGTCCACAGGTTGTTACTCAACAGAGTCCACAGGTTGTTACTCGACAGAGTCCACAGGTTATTACTCAACAGAGTCCACAGGTTGTTACTCAACAGAGTCCACAGGTTGTTACTCAACAGAGTCCACAGGTTGTTATTCAACAGAGCCCACAGGTTGTTACTCAACAGAGCCCACAGGTTGTTACTCACCAGAGCCCACAGGTTATTCAACAGAGTCCACAGGTTGTTACTCAACAGAGTCCACATGTTGTTACTCAACAGAGCCCACAGGTTGTTACTCAACAGAGTCCACAGGTTGTTACTCAACAAGGTCCACAGGTTGTTACTCAACAGAGCCCAAAGGTTGTTACTCTACAGAGCCCACAGGTTGTTACTCTACAGAGCCCACAGGTTACTCAACAGAGCCCACAGGTTGTTACTCAACAGAGCCCACAGGTTACTCAACAGAGCCCACAGGTTGTTACTCAACAGAGTCCACAGGTTGTTACTCAACAGAGTCCACAGGTTGTTATTCAACAGAGCCCACAGGTTATTACTCAACAGAGCCAACAGGTTGTTACTCACCAGAGCCCACAGGTTATTCAACAGAGTCCACAGGTTGTTACTCAACAGAGTCCACAGGTTAATACTCAACAGAGTCCACGGGTTATTACTCAACAGAGTCCACGGGTTGTTACTCGACAGAGTCCACAGGTTATTCAACAGAGTCCACAGGTTGTTACTCAACAGAGTCCACAGTTTGTTACTCAACAGAGTCCACAGGTTATTACTCAACAGAGCCCACAGGTTTTTACTCAACAGATCCCACAGGTTATTCAACCGAGTCCACAGGTTGTTACTCAACCGATCCCACAGGTTGTTACTCAACAGAGCCCACAGGTTGCTACTCAACAGAGTCCACAGGTTGTTACTCAACATAGCCCACAGGTTGTTACTCAACAGAGCCCACAGGTTGTTACTCAACAGAGCCCACAGGTTTTTACTCACCAGAGCCCACAGGTTGTTACTCACCAGAGCCCACAGGTTATTCAACAGAGCCCACAGGTTGTTACTCAACCGAGTCCACAGGTTGTTACTCAACAAAGCCCACAGGTTGTTACTCAACAGAGCCCACAGGTTTTTACTCACCAGAGCCCACAGGTTATTCAACAGAGCCCACAGGTTGTTACTCAACAGAGTCCACAGGTTGTTACTCAACAGAGTCCACAGGTTGTTACTCAACGGAGTCCACAGGTTGTTACTCAACAGAGTCCACAGGTTGTTACTCAACAGAGCCCACAGGTTATTACTCAACAGAGCCCACAGGTTGTTACTCAACAGAGCCCACAGGTTGTTACTCACCAGAGTCCACAGGTTGTTACTCAACAGAGTCCACAGGTTGTTACTCAACAGAGTCCACAGGTTGTTACTCAACAGAGTCCACAGGTTGTTACTCAACAGAGCCCACAGGTTATTACTCAACAGAGCCCACAGGTTGTTACTCAACAGAGCCCACAGGTTGTTACTCACCAGAGCCCACAGGTTGTTACTCAACAGAGCCCACAGGTTGTTACTCACCAGAGCCCACAGGTTGTTACTCAACAGAGTCAACATGTTGTTACTAAACAGAGTCCACAGGTTATTACTCAACAGAGCCCACAGGTTTTTACTCAACAGATCCCACAGGTTATTCAACCGAGTCCACAGGTTGTTACTCAACCGATCCCACAGGTTGTTACTCAACAGAGCCCACAGGTTGTTACTCAACAGAGCCCACAGGTTGTTACTCAACAGAGCCCACAGGTTACTCAACAGAGCCCACAGGTTGTTACTCAACAGAGCCCACAGGTTACTCAACAGAGCCCGCAGGTTGTTACTCAACAGAGCCCACAGGTTGTTACTCAACAGAGCCCACAGGTTATTCCACAGAGTCCACAGGTTGTTACTCAACAGAGTCCACAGGTTGTTACTCGACAGAGTCCACAGGTTATTACTCAACAGAGTCCACAGGTTGTTACTCAACAGAGTCCACAGGTTGTTACTCAACAGAGTCCACAGGTTGTTATTCAACAGAGCCCACAGGTTGTTACTCAACAGAGCCCACAGGTTGTTACTCACCAGAGCCCACAGGTTATTCAACAGAGTCCACAGGTTGTTACTCAACAGAGTCCACAGGTTATTACTCAACAGAGTCCACGGGTTATTACTCAACAGAGTCCACGGGTTGTTACTCAACAGAGTCCACAGGTTATTCAACAGAGTCCACAGGTTGTTACTCAACAGAGTCCACAGGTTGTTACTCAACAGAGTCCACAGGTTGTTACTCAACAGAGTCCACAGGTTGTTACTCAACAGAGTCCACAGGTTGTTACTCAACAGAGACCACAGGTTGTTACTCACCAGAGCCCACAGGTTATTCAACAGAGTCCACAGGTTGTTACTCAACAGAGTCCACATGTTGTTACTCAACAGAGCCCACAGGTTGTTACTCAACAGAGTCCACAGGTTGTTACTCAACAAGGTCCACAGGTTGTTACTCAACAGAGCCCAAAGGTTGTTACTCTACAGAGCCCACAGGTTGTTACTCTACAGAGCCCACAGGTTACTCAACAGAGCCCACAGGTTGTTACTCAACAGAGCCCACAGGTTACTCAACAGAGCCCACAGGTTGTTACTCAACAGAGTCCACAGGTTGTTACTCAACAGAGTCCACAGGTTGTTATTCAACAGAGCCCACAGGTTATTACTCAACAGAGCCCACAGGTTGTTACTCACCAGAGCCCACAGGTTATTCAACAGAGTCCACAGGTTGTTACTCAACAGAGTCCACAGGTTAATACTCAACAGAGTCCACGGGTTATTACTCAACAGAGTCCACGGGTTGTTACTCAACAGAGTCCACAGGTTGTTACTCAACAGAGTCCACAGGTTGTTACTCAACAGAGTCCACAGGTTGTTACTCAACAGAGCCCACAGGTTATTACTCAACAGAGCCCACAGGTTGTTACTCAACAGAGCCCACAGGTTGTTACTCACCAGAGTCCACAGGTTGTTACTCAACAGAGTCCACAGGTTGTTACTCAACAGAGTCCACAGGTTGTTACTCAACAGAGTCCACAGGTTGTTACTCAACAGAGTCCACAGGTTGTTACTCAACAGAGGCCACAGGTTATTACTCAACAGAGCCCACAGGTTGTTACTCAACAGAGCCCACAGGTTGTTACTCAACAGAGCCCACAGGTTGTTACTCACCAGAGCCCACAGGTTGTTACTCAACAGAGCCCACAGGTTGTTACTCACCAGAGCCCACAGGTTGTTACTCAACAGAGTCAACATGTTGTTACTAAACAGAGTCCACAGGTTATTACTCAACAGAGCCCACAGGTTTTTACTTAACAGATCCCACAGGTTATTCAACCGAGTCCACAGGTTGTTACTCAACCGATCCCACAGGTTGTTACTCAACAGAGCCCACAGGTTGTTACTCAACAGAGCCCACAGGTTGTTACTCAACAGAGCCCACAGGTTACTCAACAGGGCCCACAGGTTGTTACTCAACAGAGCCCACAGGTTACTCAACAGAGCCCGCAGGTTGTTACTCAACAGAGCCCACAGGTTATTCCACAGAGTCCACAGGTTGTTACTCAACAGAGTCCACAGGTTGTTACTCGACAGAGTCCACAGGTTATTACTCAACAGAGTCCACAGGTTGTTACTCAACAGAGTCCACAGGTTGTTACTCAACAGAGTCCACAGGTTGTTATTCAACAGAGCCCACAGGTTGTTACTCAACAGAGCCCACAGGTTGTTACTCACCAGAGCCCACAGGTTATTCAACAGAGTCCACAGGTTGTTACTCAACAGAGTCCACATGTTGTTACTCAACAGAGCCCACAGGTTGTTACTCAACAGAGTCCACAGGTTGTTACTCAACAAGGTCCACAGGTTGTTACTCAACAGAGCCCAAAGGTTGTTACTCTACAGAGCCCACAGGTTGTTACTCTACAGAGCCCACAGGTTACTCAACAGAGCCCACAGGTTGTTACTCAACAGAGCCCACAGGTTACTCAACAGAGCCCACAGGTTGTTACTCAACAGAGTCCACAGGTTGTTACTCAACAGAGTCCACAGGTTGTTATTCAACAGAGCCCACAGGTTATTACTCAACAGAGCCAACAGGTTGTTACTCACCAGAGCCCACAGGTTATTCAACAGAGTCCACAGGTTGTTACTCAACAGAGTCCACAGGTTAATACTCAACAGAGTCCACGGGTTATTACTCAACAGAGTCCACGGGTTGTTACTCAACAGAGTCCACAGTTTGTTACTCAACAGAGTCCACAGGTTGTTACTCAACAGAGTCCACAGGTTGTTACTCAACAGAGTCCACAGGTTGTTACTCAACAGAGCCCACAGGTTATTACTCAACAGAGTCCACAGGTTGTTACTCAACAGAGCCCACAGGTTGTTACTCACCAGAGCCCACAGGTTATTCAACAGAGTCCACGGGTTGTTACTCAACAGAGTCCACAGGTTATTCAACAGAGTCCACAGGTTGTTACTCAACAGAGTCCACAGGTTGTTACTCAACAGAGTCCACAGGTTGTTACTCAACAGAGTCCACAGGTTGTTACTCAACAGAGTCCACAGGTTGTTACTCAACAGAGCCCACAGGTTATTACTCAACAGAGCCCACAGGTTGTTACTCAACAGAGCCCACAGGTTGTTACTCACCAGAGTCCACAGGTTGTTACTCAACAGAGTCCACAGGTTGTTACTCAACAGAGTCCACAGGTTGTTACTCAACAGAGTCCACAGGTTGTTACTCAACAGAGTCCACAGGTTGTTACTCAACAGAGCCCACAGGTTATTACTCAACAGAGCCCACAGGTTGTTACTCAACAGAGCCCACAGGTTGTTACTCACCAGAGCCCACAGGTTGTTACTCAACAGAGCCCACAGGTTGTTACTCACCAGAGCCCACAGGTTGTTACTCAACAGAGTCAACATGTTGTTACTAAACAGAGTCCACAGGTTATTACTCAACAGAGCCCACAGGTTTTTACTCAACAGATCCCACAGGTTATTCAACCGAGTCCACAGGTTGTTACTCAACCGATCCCACAGGTTGTTACTCAACAGAGCCCACAGGTTGCTACTCAACAGAGTCCACAGGTTGTTACTCAACATAGCCCACAGGTTGTTACTCAACAGAGCCCACAGGTTGTTACTCAACAGAGCCCACAGGTTTTTACTCACCAGAGCCCACAGGTTTTTACTCACCAGAGCCCACAGGTTATTCAACAGAGCCCACAGGTTGTTACTCAACCGAGTCCACAGGTTGTTACTCAACAAAGCCCACAGGTTGTTACTCAACAGAGCCCACAGGTTTTTACTCACCAGAGCCCACAGGTTGTTACTCAACAGAGCCCACAGTTTGTTACTCACCAGAGCCCACAGGTTGTTACTCAACAGAGTCAACATGTTGTTACTAAACAGAGTCCACAGGTTATTACTCAACAGAGCCCACAGGTTTTTACTCAACAGATCCCACAGGTTATTCAACCGAGTCCACAGGTTGTTACTCAACCGATCCCACAGGTTGTTACTCAACAGAGCCCACAGGTTGTTACTCAACAGAGCCCACAGGTTGTTACTCAACAGAGCCCACAGGTTACTCAACAGAGCCCACAGGTTGTTACTCAACAGAGCCCACAGGTTACTCAACAGAGCCCGCAGGTTGTTACTCAACAGAGCCCACAGGTTGTTACTCAACAGAGCCCACAGGTTATTCCACAGAGTCCACAGGTTGTTACTCAACAGAGTCCACAGGTTGTTACTCGACAGAGTCCACAGGTTATTACTCAACAGAGTCCACAGGTTGTTACTCAACAGAGTCCACAGGTTGTTACTCAACAGAGTCCACAGGCTGTTATTCAACAGAGCCCACAGGTTGTTACTCAACAGAGCCCACAGGTTATTACTCAACAGAGCCCACAGGTTGTTACTCAACAGAGCCCACAGGTTGTTACTCACCAGAGCCCACAGGTTATTCAACAGAGTCCACAGGTTGTTACTCAACAGAGTCCACAGGTTGTTACTCAACAGAGTCCACAGGTTGTTACTCAACAGAGCCCACAGGTTATTACTCAACAGAGCCCACAGGTTGTTACTCAACAGAGCCCACAGGTTGTTACTCACCAGATTCCACAGGTTGTTACTCAACAGAGTCCACAGGTTGTTACTCAACAGAGTCCACAGGTTGTTACTCAACAGAGTCGACAGGTTGTTACTCAACAGAGCCCACAGGTTATTACTCAACAGAGCCCACAGGTTGTTACTCAACAGAGCCCACAGGTTGTTACTCACCAGAGCCCACAGGTTGTTACTCAACAGAGCCCACAGGTTGTTACTCACCAGAGCCCACAGGTTGTTACTCAACAGAGTCAACATGTTGTTACTAAACAGAGTCCACAGGTTATTACTCAACAGAGCCCACAGGTTTTTACTCAACAGATCCCACAGGTTATTCAACCGAGTCCACAGGTTGTTACTCAACCGATCCCACAGGTTGTTACTCAACAGAGCCCACAGGTTGCTACTCAACAGAGTCCACAGGTTGTTACTCAACATAGCCCACAGGTTGTTACTCAACAGAGCCCACAGGTTGTTACTCAACAGAGCCCACAGGTTTTTACTCACCAGAGCCCACAGGTTTTTACTCACCAGAGCCCACAGGTTATTCAACAGAGCCCACAGGTTGTTACTCAACCGAGTCCACAGGTTGTTACTCAACAAAGCCCACAGGTTGTTACTCAACAGAGCCCACAGGTTTTTACTCACCAGAGCCCACAGGTTATTCAACAGAGCCCACAGGTTGTTACTCAACAGAGTCCACAGGTTGTTACTCAACAGAGTCCACAGGTTGTTACTCAACGGAGTCCACAGGTTGTTACTCAACAGAGTCCACAGGTTGTTACTCAACAGATCCCACAGGTTATTACTCAACAGAGCCCACAGGTTGTTACTCAACAGAGCCCACAGGTTGTTACTCACCAGAGTCCACAGGTTGTTACTCAACAGAGTCCACAGGTTGTTACTCAACAGAGTCCACAGGTTGTTACTCAACAGAGTCCACAGGTTGTTACTCAACAGAGCCCACAGGTTATTACTCAACAGAGCCCACAGGTTGTTACTCAACAGAGCCCACAGGTTGTTACTCACCAGAGCCCACAGGTTGTTACTCAACAGAGCCCACAGGTTGTTACTCACCAGAGCCCACAGGTTGTTACTCAACAGAGTCAACATGTTGTTACTAAACAGAGTCCACAGGTTATTACTCAACAGAGCCCACAGGTTTTTACTCAACAGATCCCACAGGTTATTCAACCGAGTCCACAGGTTGTTACTCAACCGATCCCACAGGTTGTTACTCAACAGAGCCCACAGGTTGCTACTCAACAGAGTCCACAGGTTGTTACTCAACAAAGCCCACAGGTTGTTACTCAACAGAGCCCACAGGTTTTTACTCACCAGAGCCCACAGGTTATTCAACAGAGCCCACAGGTTGTTACTCAACAGAGTCCACAGGTTGTTACTCAACAGAGTCCACAGGTTGTTACTCAACGGAGTCCACAGGTTGTTACTCAACAAAGTCCACAGGTTGTTACTCAACAGAGCCCACAGGTTATTACTCAACAGAGCCCACAGGTTGTTACTCAACAGAGCCCACAGGTTGTTACTCACCAGAGTCCACAGGTTGTTACTCAACAGAGTCCACAGGTTGTTACTCAACAGAGTCCACAGGTTGTTACTCAACAGAGTCCACAGGTTGTTACTCAACAGAGCCCACAGGTTATTACTCAACAGAGCCCACAGGTTGTTACTCAACAGAGCCCACAGGTTGTTACTCACCAGAGCCCACAGGTTGTTACTCAACAGAGCCCACAGGTTGTTACTCACCAGAGCCCACAGGTTGTTACTCAACAGAGTCAACATGTTGTTACTAAACAGAGTCCACAGGTTATTACTCAACAGAGCCCACAGGTTTTTACTCAACAGATCCCACAGGTTATTCAACCGAGTCCACAGGTTGTTACTCAACCGATCCCACAGGTTGTTACTCAACAGAGCCCACAGGTTGTTACTCAACAGAGCCCACAGGTTGTTACTCAACAGAGCCCACAGGTTACTCAACAGAGCCCACAGGTTGTTACTCAACAGAGCCCACAGGTTACTCAACAGAGCCCGCAGGTTGTTACTCAACAGAGCCCACAGGTTGTTACTCAACAGAGCCCACAGGTTATTCCACAGAGTCCACAGGTTGTTACTCAACAGAGTCCACAGGTTGTTACTCGACAGAGTCCACAGGTTATTACTCAACAGAGTCCACAGGTTGTTACTCAACAGAGTCCACAGGTTGTTACTCAACAGAGTCCACAGGTTGTTATTCAACAGAGCCCACAGGTTGTTACTCAACAGAGCCCACAGGTTGTTACTCACCAGAGCCCACAGGTTATTCAACAGAGTCCACAGGTTGTTACTCAACAGAGTCCACAGGTTATTACTCAACAGAGTCCACGGGTTATTACTCAACAGAGTCCACGGGTTGTTACTCAACAGAGTCCACAGGTTATTCAACAGAGTCCACAGGTTGTTACTCAACAGAGTCCACAGGTTGTTACTCAACAGAGTCCACAGGTTGTTACTCAACGGAGTCCACAGGTTGTTACTCAACAGAGTCCACAGGTTGTTACTCAACAGATCCCACAGGTTATTACTCAACAGAGCCCACAGGTTGTTACTCAACAGAGCCCACAGGTTGTTACTCACCAGAGTCCACAGGTTGTTACTCAACAGAGTCCACAGGTTGTTACTCAACAGAGTCCACAGGTTGTTACTCAACAGAGTCCACAGGTTGTTACTCAACAGAGCCCACAGGTTATTACTCAACAGAGCCCACAGGTTGTTACTCAACAGAGCCCACAGGTTGTTACTCACCAGAGCCCACAGGTTGTTACTCAACAGAGCCCACAGGTTGTTACTCACCAGAGCCCACAGGTTGTTACTCAACAGAGTCAACATGTTGTTACTAAACAGAGTCCACAGGTTATTACTCAACAGAGCCCACAGGTTTTTACTCAACAGATCCCACAGGTTATTCAACCGAGTCCACAGGTTGTTACTCAACCGATCCCACAGGTTGTTACTCAACAGAGCCCACAGGTTGCTACTCAACAGAGTCCACAGGTTGTTACTCAACAAAGCCCACAGGTTGTTACTCAACAGAGCCCACAGGTTTTTACTCACCAGAGCCCACAGGTTATTCAACAGAGCCCACAGGTTGTTACTCAACAGAGTCCACAGGTTGTTACTCAACAGAGTCCACAGGTTGTTACTCAACGGAGTCCACAGGTTGTTACTCAACAGAGCCCACAGGTTATTACTCAACAGAGCCCACAGGTTGTTACTCACCAGAGTCCACAGGTTGTTACTCAACAGAGTCCACAGGTTATTACTCAACAGAGCCCACAGGTTTTTACTCAACAGATCCCACAGGTTATTCAACCGAGTCCACAGGTTGTTACTCAACCGATCCCACAGGTTGTTACTCAACAGAGCCCACAGGTTGTTACTCAACAGAGCCCACAGGTTGTTACTCAACAGAGCCCACAGGTTACTCAACAGAGCCCACAGGTTGTTACTCAACAGAGCCCACAGGTTACTCAACAGAGCCCGCAGGTTGTTACTCAACAGAGCCCACAGGTTGTTACTCAACAGAGCCCACAGGTTATTCCACAGAGTCCACAGGTTGTTACTCAACAGAGTCCACAGGTTGTTACTCGACAGAGTCCACAGGTTATTACTCAACAGAGTCCACAGGTTGTTACTCAACAGAGTCCACAGGTTGTTACTCAACAGAGTCCACAGGTTGTTATTCAACAGAGCCCACAGGTTGTTACTCAACAGAGCCCACAGGTTGTTACTCACCAGAGCCCACAGGTTATTCAACAGAGTCCACAGATTGTTACTCAACAGAGTCCACAGGTTATTACTCAACAGAGTCCACGGGTTATTACTCAACAGAGTCCACGGGTTGTTACTCAACAGAGTCCACAGGTTATTCAACAGAGTCCACAGGTTGTTACTCAACAGAGTCCACAGGTTGTTACTCAACAGAGTCCACAGGTTGTTACTCAACGGAGTCCACAGGTTGTTACTCAACAGAGTCCACAGGTTGTTACTCAACAGATCCCACAGGTTATTACTCAACAGAGCCCACAGGTTGTTACTCAACAGAGCCCACAGGTTGTTACTCACCAGAGTCCACAGGTTGTTACTCAACAGAGTCCACAGGTTGTTACTCAACAGAGTCCACAGGTTGTTACTCAACAGAGTCCACAGGTTGTTACTCAACAGAGCCCACAGGTTATTACTCAACAGAGCCCACAGGTTGTTACTCAACAGAGCCCACAGGTTGTTACTCACCAGAGCCCACAGGTTGTTACTCAACAGAGCCCACAGGTTGTTACTCACCAGAGCCCACAGGTTGTTACTCAACAGAGTCAACATGTTGTTACTAAACAGAGTCCACAGGTTATTACTCAACAGAGCCCACAGGTTTTTACTCAACAGATCCCACAGGTTATTCAACCGAGTCCACAGGTTGTTACTCAACCGATCCCACAGGTTGTTACTCAACAGAGCCCACAGGTTGCTACTCAACAGAGTCCACAGGTTGTTACTCAACAAAGCCCACAGGTTGTTACTCAACAGAGCCCACAGGTTTTTACTCACCAGAGCCCACAGGTTATTCAACAGAGCCCACAGGTTGTTACTCAACAGAGTCCACAGGTTGTTACTCAACAGAGTCCACAGGTTGTTACTCAACGGAGTCCACAGGTTGTTACTCAACAGAGCCCACAGGTTATTACTCAACAGAGCCCACAGGTTGTTACTCAACAGAGCCCACAGGTTGTTACTCACCAGAGTCCACAGGTTGTTACTCAACAGAGTCCACAGGTTGTTACTCAACAGAGTCCACAGGTTGTTACTCAACAGAGTCCACAGGTTGTTACTCAACAGAGCCCACAGGTTATTACTCAACAGAGCCCACAGGTTGTTACTCAACAGAGCCCACAGGTTGTTACTCACCAGAGCCCACAGGTTGTTACTCAACAGAGCCCACAGGTTGTTACTCACCAGAGCCCACAGGTTGTTACTCAACAGAGTCAACATGTTGTTACTAAACAGAGTCCACAGGTTATTACTCAACAGAGCCCACAGGTTTTTACTCAACAGATCCCACAGGTTATTCAACCGAGTCCACAGGTTGTTACTCAACCGATCCCACAGGTTGTTACTCAACAGAGCCCACAGGTTGTTACTCAACAGAGCCCACAGGTTGTTTACTCAACAGAGCCCACAGGTTACTCAACAGAGCCCACAGGTTGTTACTCAACAGAGCCCACAGGTTACTCAACAGAGCCCGCAGGTTGTTACTCAACAGAGCCCACAGGTTGTTACTCAACAGAGCCCACAGGTTATTCCACAGAGTCCACAGGTTGTTACTCAACAGAGTCCACAGGTTGTTACTCGACAGAGTCCACAGGTTATTACTCAACAGAGTCCACAGGTTGTTACTCAACAGAGTCCACAGGTTGTTACTCAACAGAGTCCACAGGTTGTTATTCAACAGAGCCCACAGGTTGTTACTCAACAGAGCCCACAGGTTGTTACTCACCAGAGCCCACAGGTTATTCAACAGAGTCCACAGGTTGTTACTCAACAGAGTCCACAGGTTATTACTCAACAGAGTCCACGGGTTATTACTCAACAGAGTCCACGGGTTGTTACTCAACAGAGTCCACAGGTTATTCAACAGAGTCCACAGGTTGTTACTCAACAGAGTCCACAGGTTGTTACTCAACAGAGTCCACAGGTTGTTACTCAACAGAGTCCACAGGTTGTTACTCAACAGAGTCCACAGGTTGTTACTCAACAGAGACCACAGGTTGTTACTCACCAGAGCCCACAGGTTATTCAACAGAGTCCACAGGTTGTTACTCAACAGAGTCCACATGTTGTTACTCAACAGAGCCCACAGGTTGTTACTCAACAGAGTCCACAGGTTGTTACTCAACAAGGTCCACAGGTTGTTACTCAACAGAGCCCAAAGGTTGTTACTCTACAGAGCCCACAGGTTGTTACTCTACAGAGCCCACAGGTTACTCAACAGAGCCCACAGGTTGTTACTCAACAGAGCCCACAGGTTACTCAACAGAGCCCACAGGTTGTTACTCAACAGAGTCCACAGGTTGTTACTCAACAGAGTCCACAGGTTGTTATTCAACAGAGCCCACAGGTTATTACTCAACAGAGCCCACAGGTTGTTACTCACCAGAGCCCACAGGTTATTCAACAGAGTCCACAGGTTGTTACTCAACAGAGTCCACAGGTTAATACTCAACAGAGTCCACGGGTTATTACTCAACAGAGTCCACGGGTTGTTACTCACCAGAGCCCACAGGTTATTCAACAGAGTCCACGGGTTGTTACTCAACAGAGTCCACAGGTTATTCAACAGAGTCCACAGGTTGTTACTCAACAGAGTCCACAGGTTGTTACTCAACAGAGTCCACAGGTTGTTACTCAACAGAGTCCACAGGTCAGGTTGTTACTCAACAGAGCACACAGGTTATTACTCAACAGAGCCCACAGGTTGTTACTCAACAGAGCCCACAGGTTGTTACTCACCAGAGTCCACAGGTTGTTACTCAACAGAGTCCACAGGTTGTTACTCAACAGAGTCCACAGGTTGTTACTCAACAGAGTCCACAGGTTGTTACTCAACAGAGTCCACAGGTTGTTACTCAACAGAGCCCACAGGTTATTACTCAACAGAGCCCAAAGGTTGTTACTCAACAGAGCCCACAGGTTGTTACTCACCAGAGCCCACAGGTTGTTACTCAACAGAGCCCACAGGTTGTTACTCACCAGAGCCCACAGGTTGTTACTCAACAGAGTCAACATGTTGTTACTAAACAGAGTCCACAGGTTATTACTCAACAGAGCCCACAGGTTTTTACTCAACAGATCCCACAGGTTATTCAACCGAGTCCACAGGTTGTTACTCAACCGATCCCACAGGTTGTTACTCAACAGAGCCCACAGGTTGCTACTCAACAGAGTCCACAGGTTGTTACTCAACATAGCCCACAGGTTGTTACTCAACAGAGTCCACAGGTTGTTACTCAACAGAGTCCACAGGTTGTTACTCAACAGAGACCACAGGTTGTTACTCACCAGAGCCCACAGGTTATTCAACAGAGTCCACAGGTTGTTACTCAACAGAGTCCACATGTTGTTACTCAACAGAGCCCACAGGTTGTTACTCAACAGAGTCCACAGGTTGTTACTCAACAAGGTCCACAGGTTGTTACTCAACAGAGCCCAAAGGTTGTTACTCTACAGAGCCCACAGGTTGTTACTCTACAGAGCCCACAGGTTACTCAACAGAGCCCACAGGTTGTTACTCAACAGAGCCCACAGGTTACTCAACAGAGTCCACAGGTTGTTACTCAACAGAGTCCACAGGTTGTTACTCAACAGAGTCCACAGGTTGTTATTCAACAGAGCCCACAGGTTGTTACTCAACAGAGCCCACAGGTTGTTACTCACCAGAGCCCACAGGTTATTCAACAGAGTCCACAGGTTGTTACTCAACAGAGTCCACAGGTTAATACTCAACAGAGTCCACGGGTTATTACTCAACAGAGTCCACGGGTTGTTACTCAACAGAGTCCACAGGTTATTCAACAGAGTCCACAGGTTGTTACTCAACAGAGTCCACAGTTTGTTACTCAACAGAGTCCACAGGTTGTAGTCCACAGGTTGTTACTCAACAGAGTCCACAGGTTGTTACTCAACAGAGCCCACAGGTTATTACTCAACAGAGCCCACAGGTTGTTACTTAACAGAGCCCACAGGTTGTTACTCACCAGAGCCCACAGGTTATTCAACAGAGTCCACGGGTTGTTACTCAACAGAGTCCACAGGTTATTCAACAGAGTCCACAGGTTGTTACTCAACAGAGTCCACAGGTTGTTACTCAACAGAGTCCACAGGTTGTTACTCAACAGAGTCCACAGGTTGTTACTCAACAGAGCCCACAGGTTATTACTCAACAGAGCCCACAGGTTGTTACTCAACAGAGCCCACAGGTTGTTACTCACCAGAGTCCACAGGTTGTTACTCAACAGAGTCCACAGGTTGTTACTCAACAGAGTCCACAGGTTGTTACTCAACAGAGTCCACAGGTTGTTACTCAACAGAGCCCACAGGTTTTTACTCAACAGATCCCACAGGTTATTCAACCGAGTCCACAGGTTGTTACTCAACCGATCCCACAGGTTGTTACTCAACAGAGCCCACAGGTTGCTACTCAACAGAGTCCACAGGTTGTTACTCAACATAGCCCACAGGTTGTTACTCAACAGAGCCCACAGGTTGTTACTCAACAGAGCCCACAGGTTTTTACTCACCAGAGCCCACAGGTTGTTACTCACCAGAGCCCACAGGTTATTCAACAGAGCCCACAGGTTGTTACTCAACCGAGTCCACAGGTTGTTACTCAACAAAGCCCACAGGTTGTTACTCAACAGAGCCCACAGGTTTTTACTCACCAGAGCCCACAGGTTATTCAACAGAGCCCACAGGTTGTTACTCAACAGAGTCCACAGGTTGTTACTCAACAGAGTCCACAGGTTGTTACTCAACGGAGTCCACAGGTTGTTACTCAACAAAGTCCACAGGTTGTTACTCAACAGAGCCCACAGGTTATTACTCAACAGAGCCCACAGGTTGTTACTCAACAGAGCCCACAGGTTGTTACTCACCAGAGTCCACAGGTTGTTACTCAACAGAGTCCACAGGTTGTTACTCAACAGAGTCCACAGGTTGTTACTCAACAGAGTCCACAGGTTGTTACTCAACAGAGCCCACAGGTTATTACTCAACAGAGCCCACAGGTTGTTACTCAACAGAGCCCACAGGTTGTTACTCACCAGAGCCCACAGGTTGTTACTCAACAGAGCCCACAGGTTGTTACTCACCAGAGCCCACAGGTTGTTACTCAACAGAGTCAACATGTTGTTACTAAACAGAGTCCACAGGTTATTACTCAACAGAGCCCACAGGTTTTTACTCAACAGATCCCACAGGTTATTCAACCGAGTCCACAGGTTGTTACTCAACCGATCCCACAGGTTGTTACTCAACAGAGCCCACAGGTTGTTACTCAACAGAGCCCACAGGTTGTTACTCAACAGAGCCCACAGGTTACTCAACAGAGCCCACAGGTTGTTACTCAACAGAGCCCACAGGTTACTCAACAGAGCCCGCAGGTTGTTACTCAACAGAGCCCACAGGTTGTTACTCAACAGAGCCCACAGGTTATTCCACAGAGTCCACAGGTTGTTACTCAACAGAGTCCACAGGTTGTTACTCGACAGAGTCCACAGGTTATTACTCAACAGAGTCCACAGGTTGTTACTCAACAGAGTCCACAGGTTGTTACTCAACAGAGTCCACAGGTTGTTATTCAACAGAGCCCACAGGTTGTTACTCAACAGAGCCCACAGGTTGTTACTCACCAGAGCCCACAGGTTATTCAACAGAGTCCACAGGTTGTTACTCAACAGAGTCCACAGGTTATTACTCAACAGAGTCCACGGGTTATTACTCAACAGAGTCCACGGGTTGTTACTCAACAGAGTCCACAGGTTATTCAACAGAGTCCACAGGTTGTTACTCAACAGAGTCCACAGGTTGTTACTCAACAGAGTCCACAGGTTGTTACTCAACAGAGTCCACAGGTTGTTACTCAACAGAGTCCACAGGTTGTTACTCAACAGAGACCACAGGTTGTTACTCACCAGAGCCCACAGGTTATTCAACAGAGTCCACAGGTTGTTACTCAACAGAGTCCACATGTTGTTACTCAACAGAGCCCACAGGTTGTTACTCAACAGAGTCCACAGGTTGTTACTCAACAAGGTCCACAGGTTGTTACTCAACAGAGCCCAAAGGTTGTTACTCTACAGAGCCCACAGGTTGTTACTCTACAGAGCCCACAGGTTACTCAACAGAGCCCACAGGTTGTTACTCAACAGAGCCCACAGGTTACTCAACAGAGCCCACAGGTTGTTACTCAACAGAGTCCACAGGTTGTTACTCAACAGAGTCCACAGGTTGTTATTCAACAGAGCCCACAGGTTATTACTCAACAGAGCCCACAGGTTGTTACTCACCAGAGCCCACAGGTTATTCAACAGAGTCCACAGGTTGTTACTCAACAGAGTCCACAGGTTAATACTCAACAGAGTCCACGGGTTATTACTCAACAGAGTCCACGGGTTGTTACTCACCAGAGCCCACAGGTTATTCAACAGAGTCCACGGGTTGTTACTCAACAGAGTCCACAGGTTATTCAACAGAGTCCACAGGTTGTTACTCAACAGAGTCCACAGGTTGTTACTCAACAGAGTCCACAGGTTGTTACTCAACAGAGTCCACAGGTTGTTACTCAACAGAGTCCACAGGTTGTTACTCAACAGAGCACACAGGTTATTACTCAACAGAGCCCACAGGTTGTTACTCAACAGAGCCCACAGGTTGTTACTCACCAGAGTCCACAGGTTGTTACTCAACAGAGTCCACAGGTTGTTACTCAACAGAGTCCACAGTTTGTTACTCAACAGAGTCCACAGGTTGTTACTCAACAGAGTCCACAGGTTGTTACTCAACAGAGCCCACAGGTTATTACTCAACAGAGCCCAAAGGTTGTTACTCAACAGAGCCCACAGGTTGTTACTCACCAGAGCCCACAGGTTGTTACTCAACAGAGCCCACAGGTTGTTACTCACCAGAGCCCACAGGTTGTTACTCAACAGAGTCAACATGTTGTTACTAAACAGAGTCCACAGGTTATTACTCAACAGAGCCCACAGGTTTTTACTCAACAGATCCCACAGGTTATTCAACCGAGTCCACAGGTTGTTACTCAACCGATCCCACAGGTTGTTACTCAACAGAGCCCACAGGTTGCTACTCAACAGAGTCCACAGGTTGTTACTCAACATAGCCCACAGGTTGTTACTCAACAGAGTCCACAGGTTGTTACTCAACAGAGTCCACAGGTTGTTACTCAACAGAGACCACAGGTTGTTACTCACCAGAGCCCACAGGTTATTCAACAGAGTCCACAGGTTGTTACTCAACAGAGTCCACATGTTGTTACTCAACAGAGCCCACAGGTTGTTACTCAACAGAGTCCACAGGTTGTTACTCAACAAGGTCCACAGGTTGTTACTCAACAGAGCCCAAAGGTTGTTACTCTACAGAGCCCACAGGTTGTTACTCTACAGAGCCCACAGGTTACTCAACAGAGCCCACAGGTTGTTACTCAACAGAGCCCACAGGTTACTCAACAGAGTCCACAGGTTGTTACTCAACAGAGTCCACAGGTTGTTACTCAACAGAGTCCACAGGTTGTTATTCAACAGAGCCCACAGGTTGTTACACAACAGAGCCCACAGGTTGTTACTCACCAGAGCCCACAGGTTATTCAACAGAGTCCACAGGTTGTTACTCAACAGAGTCCACAGGTTAATACTCAACAGAGTCCACGGGTTATTACTCAACAGAGTCCACGGGTTGTTACTCAACAGAGTCCACAGGTTATTCAACAGAGTCCACAGGTTGTTACTCAACAGAGTCCACAGTTTGTTACTCAACAGAGTCCACAGGTTGTAGTCCACAGGTTGTTACTCAACAGAGTCCACAGGTTGTTACTCAACAGAGCCCACAGGTTATTACTCAACAGAGCCCACAGGTTGTTACTCAACAGAGCCCACAGGTTGTTACTCACCAGAGCCCACAGGTTATTCAACAGAGTCCACGGGTTGTTACTCAACAGAGTCCACAGGTTATTCAACAGAGTCCACAGGTTGTTACTCAACAGAGTCCACAGGTTGTTACTCAACAGAGTCCACAGGTTGTTACTCAACAGAGTCCACAGGTTGTTACTCAACAGAGCCCACAGGTTATTACTCAACAGAGCCCACAGGTTGTTACTCAACAGAGCCCACAGGTTGTTACTCACCAGAGTCCACAGGTTGTTACTCAACAGAGTCCACAGGTTGTTACTCAACAGAGTCCACAGGTTGTTACTCAACAGAGTCCACAGGTTGTTACTCAACAGAGCCCACAGGTTATTACTCAACAGAGCCCACAGGTTGTTACTCAACAGAGCCCACAGGTTGTTACTCACCAGAGCCCACAGGTTGTTACTCAACAGAGCCCACAGGTTGTTACTCACCAGAGCCCACAGGTTGTTACTCAACAGAGTCAACATGTTGTTACTAAACAGAGTCCACAGGTTATTACTCAACAGAGCCCACAGGTTTTTACTCAACAGATCCCACAGGTTATTCAACCGAGTCCACAGGTTGTTACTCAACCGATCCCACAGGTTGTTACTCAACAGAGCCCACAGGTTGCTACTCAACAGAGTCCACAGGTTGTTACTCAACATAGCCCACAGGTTGTTACTCAACAGAGCCCACAGGTTGTTACTCAACAGAGCCCACAGGTTTTTACTCACCAGAGCCCACAGGTTTTTACTCACCAGAGCCCACAGGTTATTCAACAGAGCCCACAGGTTGTTACTCAACCGAGTCCACAGGTTGTTACTCAACAAAGCCCACAGGTTGTTACTCAACAGAGCCCACAGGTTTTTACTCACCAGAGCCCACAGGTTATTCAACAGAGTCCACAGGTTGTTACTCAACAGAGTCCACAGGTTGTTACTCAACAGAGTCCACAGGTTGTTACTCAACAGAGTCCACAGATTGTTACTCAACAGAGTCCACAGGTTGTTACTCAACAGAGCCCACAGGTTATTACTCAACAGAGCCCACAGGTTGTTACTCAACAGAGCCCACAGGTTGTTACTCACCAGAGTCCACAGGTTGTTACTCAACAGAGTCCACAGGTTGTTACTCAACAGAGTCCACAGGTTGTTACTCAACAGAGTCCACAGGTTGTTACTCAACAGAGCCCACAGGTTATTACTCAACAGAGCCCACAGGTTGTTACTCAACAGAGCCCACAGGTTGTTACTCACCAGAGCCCACAGGTTGTTACTCAACAGAGCCCACAGGTTGTTACTCACCAGAGCCCACAGGTTGTTACTCAACAGAGTCAACATGTTGTTACTAAACAGAGTCCACAGGTTATTACTCAACAGAGCCCACAGGTTTTTACTCAACAGATCCCACAGGTTATTCAACCGAGTCCACAGGTTGTTACTCAACCGATCCCACAGGTTGTTACTCAACAGAGCCCACAGGTTGCTACTCAACAGAGTCCACAGGTTGTTACTCAACATAGCCCACAGGTTGTTACTCAACAGAGCCCACAGGTTGTTACTCAACAGAGCCCACAGGTTTTTACTCACCAGAGCCCACAGGTTTTTACTCACCAGAGCCCACAGGTTATTCAACAGAGCCCACAGGTTGTTACTCAACCGAGTCCACAGGTTGTTACTCAACAGAGCCCACAGGTTGTTACTCACCAGAGTCCACAGGTTGTTTCTCAACAGAGTTTAGTTTTTTCTTTTGAGGGGTTTTAGGGACTCTTTGGGGTGGGACAGGACGCTACAGGTACATCCATCATATCTCATCCACTACTTTTCTCTTTGGTCTTGTTGGCAGGCCAAACTCCTTGAATGCACAGGGTCTGAACACTCTGCATAAAGTGGAGGATCCCTCGAGGAGCGGAAAAGGAAAACTGCTATTGTGTCGATTTATGCACCGAACAATTAAGACAGCTCATTTTATGACCTATTATCTACCCTGACACTAGATTTAACTGACTTCTGACTGGTCAGAATTCACATAGGGAAAATTACTATTTAAATAGCTGCAGACCCAGACATCTGTTATAGCATTATGAATTAAAGCCAACGAGAAACTTGCAAACATTTCTTCCATTAAATGAACTTACAGACCCTTCTGAAATGACGGATACATTCCACTCTGTACTCTTCAGAGGCAGTGTAAGATGAGACCAGATGCAGACCCTTCCCAGAACACCTCCATCTCCCCAAGCGGTCTCCCACAGTATCTCATACACTGGAGTATTCAATTATACTAGCGGAACTGAAGCCTGCCGTTCAAGCTATGAACATTGGGCGTCATCTGGTCTAGACAGAATTACCCCAGAGTTGTGTTATTATTATTTTTTGACCCATTTGGGCCCTTCACTATTGGACATGCTGCATACTACAGCTAAAATGTAGTCTTCCTCAACTAATTAGAATATTGCTTTCATTTCACTTCATAGAATGTTCCAGTTGATCGTCCTTTATCACTAAAGCATTACTTGACCACACTCATCCACCACGACCAAACAGGCTTCACAAAAATGTGTTTAGCCTCTGATAATATCCGCCGTCTCTTACAGGCCTTTGATCACCACACACCCTGATCTGTTTCACCTGTCTTTGTGCTTGTCTCCACCCCCTCCAGGTGTCACCCATCTTCCCGGTTTTGACCTTTCTGCCTGCCCTGACCCTAAGACTGCCTGCTCTGACCCTGAGCCTGCCTGCTGTTCTGGACCTTACCCCACCTTACTGGATTATTACCCCTGCCTGCTCTGACCCTAAAACTGCCTGCTCTGACCCTAACCCTGCCTGCTCTGACCCTAAGACTGCCTGCTCTGACCCTGAGCCTGCCTGCTGTTCTGGACCTTACCCCACCTTACTGGATTATTACCCCTGCCTGCTCTGACCCTAAAACTGCCTGCTCTGACCCTAACCCTGCCTGCTCTGACCCTAAGACTGCCTGCTCTGACCCTAACCCTGCCTGCTCTGACCCTAAAACTGCCTGCTCTGACCCTAACCCTGCCTGCTCTGACCCTAAGACTGCCTGCTCTGACCCTAACCCTGCCTGCTCTGACCCTAAGACTGCCTGCTCTGACCCTAAGACTGCCTGCTCTGACCCTAAGACTGCCTGCTCTGACCCTAAGACTGCCTGCTCTGACCCTAAGACTGCCTGCTCTGACCCTAAGACTGCCTGCTCTGACCCTAAGACTGCCTGCTCTGACCCTAAGACTGCCTGCTCTGACCCTAAGACTGCCTGCTCTGACCCTAAGACTGCCTGCTCTGACCCTAAGACTGCCTGCTCTGACCCTAAGACTGCCTGCTCTGACCCTAAGACTGCCTGCTGTTCTGGACCTTACCCCATCTTACTGGATTATTGACCCTGCCTGTCTTCGACCTGTCGTTTGCCTTCGACACTGTCTGCATCTGAGTCATACCTTAAATGTGATAACGAGTGGCAGTACTAGTGGACAGTGTTGTACCAAATGGGTCTCAGAAAAGGCTTCATAGATATGATTCAACTTCTATATGCCAATTATTCTGCGATGGTCCTGAAGGACAACCATTGCTCCTCCCTTTTCGCTCTATCCCATGGGTTATGGAGAGGCTGTCCACTCTCTCCTCTGTTATTTGCCTTATCCTTAGATCCTGTTGCCTAGACGGTCTGCCAATCCACTGTTCACACACCTATCATTATACATGACAACAGGCGTTACATCTCCCTATATGCAGACAATATCCTGCTATTCCTTCAAAATACACAACAATCTCTACCTCAAATTCATCTTTAATGAAGTTAGCCACATTTCAGGCTATAAAATCAACTGGGTCAAGTCTGCTCTTTTACCTATAATTAATATGGCAGATCATCCATGGCAACATTTGGTACCACTGTAGTAAAACAGTTTATCCCACCAGTGGAGTGAAGTGGTTCACACATCGCAGCGGATGTTCTCGATGACGGAGGGCTCCGTGCATTCCAGGTTTTACTGGACAAATCCTTATTTTATTTCCATCTTCGCTCCGTGCAAGCTTATGGAGTCCCCTAGGGCAAAACACTACCAATTCACCCCTAAACTCAGGGGACTGATCTGTACATGCATTTTTTAAAAGCATCTCAGAATCTAATCTAATTCTCTCTTCTAGAAATCATAATCATCATAATACTATTATAATCAATAATATCAGAATGCTCTCTATGCCCTCAGAGTGTTCCCGGTACCTTCATTCATATGGTCTGGGAGTGCCCCGAGGTATCCCAATTCTGAAGACTAGTCTCCAGAATGCTCTCCACAATTCTCTCATCACATATTAACAAGTTCACCGCAGATTATACACCTCAATGACACCTCCAAATTAGATCTGTCTTTGCAGGAAAAGTGTTTATGGCTGCCTGGCCTCACTGCAGCCACATGTTGTTTGTCTGTCGATGGAAACCTCCCCGTTCATTGTCTAAACATGAATGGTTACTGTCTTTTATTGACATTGCTCAATTAGAGCTTTTGGTGGTGTGAATGCATGGCTCAATAAACTATAAACTGGAGTTCTGCAGTGGTTAAGATAAAAATCATAGTTCTGGGTGGCATGGTCAGAGGGAGGGTGGGAGGGTAAACAATTAGCATTCTGCTCTTTTCTTCTTTGTTTGTTTAATGTCTGGGCAGGGGGAGGGAGGGTGGTGTTAATGTAACGCCTCCTTGTTTTCTTTGTAGCCCTCTGTCAATATAAATGTAATTAAATGTTTTAGCAACAAAAAATAGAAATCGTTCTGTGACCCCCTGTCCTGTCCTGATTCTCAGCCTCTCTCTTCCCAATGTCCTGCTCTGCCCTCTGTATTATGCAATCTAACTTAGTCCAAAATCATTAATAATCTCTAAACCTCTCTTTTGAAACAAATATTTATCGTTATTATGTTTATAAGCATGTGTGTCCCAGGATGAACTGGATTACAAGTTGAGAATGTACATGTTAATTCGGGACATTGGGTCAGTTGAGTTCCTGGAATCCATGGTCTTACAGCTAGGATACAATACTGTCCTTATCAGACACTAAATCAACTGGGCTGTTTCCTATCAGACACTAAATCAACTGGGCTGTTTCCTATCAGACACTAAATCAACTGGGCTGTTTCCTATCAGACACTAAATCAACTGGGCTGTTTCCTATCAGACACTAAATCAACTGGACTGTTCCGTATCAGACACTAAATCAACTGGGCTGTTTCCTATCAGACACTAAATCAACTGGGCTGTTTCCTATCAGACACTAAATCAACTGGGCTGTTTCCTATCAGACACTAAATCAACTGGGCTGTTTCCTAACAGACACTAAATCAACTGGGCTGTTTCCTATCAGACACTAAATCAACTGGGCTGTTTCCTATCAGACACTAAATCAACTGGGCTGTTTCCTATCAGACACTAAATCACCTGGGCTGTTTCCTAACAGACACTAAATCAACTGGGCTGTTTCCTATCAGACACTAAATCAACTGGGCTGTTTCCTATCAGACACTAAATCAACTGGATTTTTTCCTATCAGACACTACATCATTGGACTGTTCCATATCAGACACTAAATCAACTGGACTGTTTCCTATCAGACACTACATCATTGGACTGTTCCGTATCAGACACTAAATCAACTGGACTGTTCCGTATCAGACACTAAATCAACTGGGCTGTTTCCTATCAGACACTAAATCAACTGGACTGTTTCCTATCAGACAATAAATCAACTGGGCTGTTTCCTATCAGACACTAAATCAACTGGACTGTTTCCTATCAGACACTAAATCAACTGGGCTGTTACCTATCAGACACTAAATCAACTGGGCTGTTTCCTATCAGACACTAAATCAACGGGACTGTTCCGTATCAGACACTAAATCAACTGGACTGTTCCGTATCAGACACTAAATCAACTGGACTGTTCCGTATCAGACACTAAATCAACTGGGCTGTTTCCTATCAGACACTAAATCAACTGGGCTGTTTCCTATCAGACACTAAATCAACTGGGCTGTTTCCTATCAGACACTAAATCAACTGGGCTGTTTCCTAACAGACACTAAATCAACTGGGCTGTTTCCTATCAGACACTAAATCAACTGGGCTGTTTCCTATCAGACACTAAATCAACTGGGCTGTTTCCTATCAGACACTAAATCACCTGGGCTGTTTCCTAACAGACACTAAATCAACTGGGCTGTTTCCTATCAGACACTAAATCAACTGGGCTGTTTCCTATCAGACACTAAATCAACTGGATTTTTTCCTATCAGACACTACATCATTGGACTGTTCCATATCAGACACTAAATCAACTGGACTGTTTCCTATCAGACACTACATCATTGGACTGTTCCGTATCAGACACTAAATCAACTGGACTGTTCCGTATCAGACACTAAATCAACTGGGCTGTTTCCTATCAGACACTAAATCAACTGGACTGTTTCCTATCAGACAATAAATCAACTGGGCTGTTTCCTATCAGACACTAAATCAACTGGACTGTTTCCTATCAGACACTAAATCAACTGGGCTGTTACCTATCAGACACTAAATCAACTGGGCTGTTTCCTATCAGACACTAAATCAACGGGACTGTTCCGTATCAGACACTAAATCAACTGGACTGTTCCGTATCAGACACTAAATCAACTGGACTGTTCCGTATCAGACACTAAATCAACTGGGCTGTTTCCTATCAGACACTAAATCAACTGGACTGTTTCCTATCAGACACTAAATCAACTGGGCTGTTTCCTATCAGACACTAAATCAACTGGACTGTTTCCTATCAGACACTACATCATTGGACTGTTCCGTATCAGACACTAAATCAACTGGACTGTTTCCTATCAGACACTACATCATTGGACTGTTCCGTATCAGACACTAAATCAACTGGACTGTTCCGTATCAGACACTAAATCAACTGGGCTGTTTCCTATCAGACACTAAATCAACTGGACTGTTTCCTATCAGACAATAAATCAACTGGGCTGTTTCCTATCAGACACTAAATCAACTGGACTGTTTCCTATCAGACACTAAATCAACTGGGCTGTTACCTATCAGACACTAAATCAACTGGGCTGTTTCCTATCAGACACTAAATCAACTGGACTGTTTCCTATCAGACACTAAATCAACTGGACTGTTCCGTATCAGACACTAAATCAACTGGACTGTTCCGTATCAGACACTAAATCAACTGGGCTGTTTCCTATCAGACACTAAATCAACTGGACTGTTTCCTATCAGACACTAAATCAACTGGGCTGTTTCCTATCAGACACTAAATCAACTGGGCTGTTTCCTATCAGACACTAAATCAACTGGGCTGTTTCCTATCAGACACTAAATCAACTGGGCTGTTTCCTATCAGACACTAAATCAACTGGACTGTTTCCTATCAGACACTACATCATTGGACTGTTTCCTATCAGACACTAAATCAACTGGACTGTTTCCTATCAGACACTAAATCAACTGGGCTGTTTCCTATCAGACACTAAATCAACTGGGCTGTTTCCTATCAGACACTAAATCAACTGGGCTGTTTCCTATCAGACACTAAATCAACTGGGCTGTTTCCTATCAGACACTAAATCAACTGGACTGTTTCCTATCAGACACTAAATCAACTGGGCTGTTACCTATCAGACACTAAATCAACCGGACTGTTTCCTATCAGACACTAAATCAACTGGGCTGTTACCTATCAGACACTAAATCAACCGGACTGTTCCTTCTGT
>NC_034175.2:2696939-2711939 GCF_002021735.2 Oncorhynchus kisutch | reverse complement strand
AGTAGGGAAATCGTTTGGGCTAAATTATAGGTGGGCTATGTAGTAATCTGTGAACTTCTCTGACAGTTGGTGCTTAAAGCTAGTTAGGGAGATAAGTGTTTCCAGTTTCAGAGATTTTTGTAGTTCGTTCCAGTCATTGGCAGCAGAGAACTGGAAGGAGAGGCGGACAGAGAAATAATTGGTTTTGGGGGTGACTAGAGAGATATACCTGATGGAGCGCGTGCTACAGGTGGGTGCTGCTATGGTGACCAGCGGGCTGAGATAAGGGGGGACTTTACCTAGCAGGGTCTTGTAGATGACATGGAGCCAGTGGGTTTGGCGACGAGTATGAAGCGAGGGCCAGCCAACGAGACCGTACAGGTCGCAATGGTGGGTAGTATATGGGGCTTTGGTGACAAAACGGATTGCACTGTGATAGACTGCATCCAATTTGTTGAGTAGGGTATTGGAGGCTATTTTGTAAATGACATCGCCAAAGTCGAGGATTGGTAGGATGGTCAGTTTTACAAGGGTATGTTTGGCAGCATGAGTGAAGGATGCTTTGTTGCGAAATAGGAAGCCAATTCTAGATTTAACTTTGGATTGGAGATGTTTGATGTGGGTCTGGAAGGAGAGTTTACAGTCTAACCAGACACCTAGGTATTTGTAGTTGTCCACGTATTCTAAGTCAGAGCCGTCCAGAGTAGTGATGTTGACCAGGCGGGCAGGTGCAGGCAGCGATCGGTTGAAGAGCATGCATTTAGTTTTACTTGTATTTAAGAGCAATTGGAGGCCACGGAAGGAGAGTTGTATGGCATTGAAGCTTGCCTGGAGGGTTGTTAACACAGAGTCCAAAGAAGGGCCAGAAGTATACAGAATGGTGTCGTCTGCGTAGAGGTGGATCAGAGACTCACCAGCATCATTGATGTATACAGAGAAGAGAGTCGGTCCAAGAATTGAACCCTGTGGCACCCCCATAGAGACTGCCAGAGGTCCGGACAGCAGACCCTCCGATTTTACACACTGAACTATATCAGAGAAGTAGTTGGTGAACCAGGCGAGGCAATCATTTGAGAAACCAAGGCTGTCGAGTCTGCCGATGAGGATGTGGTGATTGACAGAGTCGAACGCCTTGGCCAGATCAATGAATACGGCTGCACAGTAATGTTTCTTATCTATGGCGGTTAAGATATCGTTTAGGACCTTGAGCGTGGCTGAGGTGCACCCATGACCAGCTCTGAAACCAGATTGCATAGCAGAGAAGGTATGGTGAGATTCGAAATGGTCGGTAATCTGTTTGTTGACTTGGCTTTCGAAGACCTTAGAAAGGCATGGTAGGATAGATATAGGTCTGTAGCAGTTTGGGTCAAGAGTGTCCCCCCCTTTGAAGAGGGGGATGACTGCAGCTGCTTTCCAATCTTTGGGAATCTCAGAGGACACGAAAGAGAGGTTGAACAGGCTAGTAATAGGGGTGGCAACAATTTTGGCAGATAATTTTAGAAAAAAAGGGTCCAGATTGTCTAGCCCGGCTGATTTGTAGCGGTCCAGATTTTGCAGCTCTTTCAGAACATCAGCTGACTGGATTTGGGAGAAGGATAAATGGGGAAGGCTTGGGCGAGTTGCTGTGCAGTGCTGTTGACCGGGGTAGGAGTAGCCAGGTGGAAAGCATGGCCAGCCGTAGAAAAATGCTTATTGAAATTCTCAATTATGGTGGATTGATCAGTGGTGACAGTGTTTCCTATCTTCAGTGCAGTAGGCAGCTGGGAGGAGGTGTTCTTATTCTCCATGGACTTTACAGTGTCCCAGAACTTTTTTTAGTTTGTGTTGCAGTAAGCAAATTTCTGCTTGAAAAAGCTAGCCTGGGCTTTAACTGCCTGTGTATAATGGTTTCTAGCTTCCCTGAACAGCTGCATATCACGGGGGCTGTTCGATGCGAATGCAGAACGCCATAGGATGTTTTTGTGTTGGTTAAGGGCAGTCAGGTCTGGAGAAAACCAAGGGCTATATCTGTTCCTGGTTCTACATTTCTTGAATGGGGCATGCTTATTTAAGATGGTTAGGAAGGCATTTAAAAAAATACCCAGGCATCCTCTACTGACGGGATGAGATCAATATCCTTCCAGGATACCTCGGCCAGGTCGATTAGAAAGGCCTGGTTCGCTGAAGTGTTGCAGGGAGCGTTTGACAGTGATGAGTGGAGGTCGTTTGACCGCTGACCCATTACGGATGCAGGCAATGAGGCAGTGATCGCTGAGATCTTGGTTGAAGACAGCAGAGGTGTATTTAGAGGGCAAGTTGGTTAGGATGATATCTATGAGGGTGCCCGTGTTTAAGGCTTTGGGGAGGTACCTGGTAGGTTCATTGATAATTTGTGTGAGATTGAGGGCATCAAGCTTAGTTTGTAGGATGGCTGGGGTGTTAAGTATGTTCCAGTTTAGGTCGCCTAGCAGCACGAGCTCTGAAGATAGATGGGGGGCAATCAGTTCACATATGGTGTCCAGAGCACAGCTGGGGGCAGAGGGTGGTCTATAGCAGGCGGCAACGGTGAGAGACTTGTTTTTAGAGAGGTGGATTTTTAAAAGTAGAAGTTCAAATTGTTTGGGTACAGACATGGATAGTAGGACAGAACTCTGCAGGCTATCTTTGCAGTAGATTGCAACACCGCCCCCTTTGGCATTTCTATCTTGCCTGAAAATGTTGTAGTTTGGGATGAAATGTTCAGAATTTTTGGTGGTCTTCCTGTAACGGTTTTCTTCTGGTGAAAGAGAGGCGGACCAAAATGCAGCGTGGTGGTTATTCATGTTTAATTTATAAAGACACTATACATGAATAAACTAACAAAAACAATAAACGTGCGAAAACCTAAACAGCCTTATCTGGTGCAAACACAGAGACAGGAACAATCACCCACAAAACCCAACACAAAACAGGCTACCTATATATGGTTCCCAATCAGAGACAATGACTAACACCTGCCTCTGATTGAGAACCATATCAGGCCAGACATAGAAATAGACAAACCAGACACACAACATAGAATGCCCACCCAGCTCACGTCCTGACCAACACTAAAACAAGGAAAACACATACGAACGATGGTCAGAACGTGACAGAACCCCCCCCCCCCCCCAAGGTGCGGACTCCGAATGCACAACCTAAACCTATAGGGGAGGGTCTGGGTGGGCATCTGTCCGCGGTGGCGGCTCTGGCGCTGGACGTGGACCCCACTCCATAATTGTCTTAGTCCACCTCCTTAGCTTCCCTTGAGTGGCGACCCTCGCCGCTAACCTTGGCCTAGGAAACCTAACAACGGGCCCCACCGGACTGAGGTAGCTCAGGACTGAGGGGAAGCTCGGGACTGAGGGGAAGCTCGGGACTGAGAGGAAGCTCAGGACTGAGAGGAAGCTCAGGACTGAGAGGAAGCTCAGGACTGAGAGGAAGCTCAGGCAGGTTGATGGATCTAGCAGATCCTGGCTGGCTGGTGGTTCCGGCAGATCCTGGCTGACTGGCAGATCCTGGCTGACTGGCGGATCCTGGCTGACTGACGGCTCTGGCAGATCCTGGCTGACTGGCGGATCCTGGCTGAATGGCGGATCTTGGCTGACTGGCAGATCCTGGCCGACTGGCAGTTCTGGCAGATCCTGGCTGACTGGCGGATCCTGGCAGACTGAACGTCCGTAGTCCAGTTGTGAAGGCCCGGTGGGGCTCCGCGTTGGCAGTAAAACGGGTCCGGATAGGTGATTGTAGCCCAGGAGTGATTGATGGAACTCTTCAGCTGGCTAACTCCGGAATAATTGATGTTTGCTCCGGAATCGACAAAAGCCGATAGTCACATGGATAGCAGCTAGCTAGCTGCTAGATCCAGGTATGAATGTCCAGAGTTAGCGGTTGAAATCCAGGGATATGGAGAGAAAAATAGGTCCGGTATGTTCCGGTCCGAGCCGCGCCGTACAAAACTGCCGATAGATTTTCGAGCTAAAGGATAGCTGATGATCACAAACCGTGGTTAGCTGAATACTAATGATTAGCCAGTAAAGAAGTTAACTAGCTTCTGATTAGCTTCTGATGAACTTCTGGCTAACTTCTGGATTAGCTTCTGGCTAGCTTAGATAGAGTGTAGGCAGGACTCCACTGACCCCCTTAAACTGTGAATTGTTGTAGGACACGCTGTGAGAACAGTAAATCAACTGGGCTGTTCCCTATCAGACACTAAATCAACTGGACTGTTCCGTATCAGACACTAAATCAACTGGACTGTTCCGTATCAGACACTAAATCAACTGGACTGTTCCCTATTAGACACTAAATCAACTGGGCTGTTTCCTATCAGACACTAAATCAACTGGACTGCTCCCTATCAGACACTAAATCAACTGGACTGTTCCCTATCAGACACTAAATCAACCTGACTGTTTCCTATCAGACACTAAATCAACTGGACAAGTTACCTATCAAACACTAAATCAACTGGACTGTTCCGTATCAGACCCTAAATCAACTGGACTGTTCCGTATCAGACACTAAATCAACTGGACTGTTCCGTATCAGATACTAAATCAACTGGACTGTTCCGTATCAGACACTAAATCAACTGGACTGTTCCGTATCAGATACTAAATCAACTGGACTGTTCCGTATCAGACACTAAATCAACTGGACTGTTCCGTATCAGACACTAAATCAACTGGACTGTTCCGTATCAGACACTAAATCAACTGGACTGTTCCGTATCAGACACTAAATCAACTGGACTGTTCCGTATCAGATACTAAATCAACTGGACTGTTCCGTATCAGACACTAAATCAACTGGACTGTTCCGTATCAGACCTTAAATCAACTGGACTGTTCCGTATCAGACCCTAAATCAACTGGACTGTTCCGTATCAGACCCTAAATCAACTGGACTGTTTCCGTATCAGACCCTAAATCAACTGGACTGTTCCGTATCAGACCCTAAATCAACTGGACTGTTTCCGTATCAGACCCTAAATCAACTGGACTGTTCCGTATCAGACCCTAAATCAACTGGACTGTTTCCGTATCAGACCCTAAATCAACTGGACTGTTCCGTATCAGACCCTAAATCAACTGGACTGTTCCGTATCAGACCCTAAATCAACTGGACTGTTCCGTATCAGACCTTAAATCAACTGGACTGTTCCGTATCAGACCCTAAATCAACTGGACTGTTCCGTATCAGACCCTAAATCAACTGGACTGTTCCGTATCAGACCCTAAATCAACTGGACTGTTCCGTATCAGACCCTAAATCAACTGGACTGTTCCGTATCAGACCATAAATCAACTGGACTGTTTCCGTATCAGACCCTAAATCAACTGGACTGTTCCGTATCAGACCCTAAATCAACTGGACTGTTCCGTATCAGACACTAAATCAACTGGACTGTTCCGTATCAGATACAAAATTACCTAGAATTTTCCATTTGAATGTACTATTAATATACTGGCTGTAATCCTCTGCAGGAAATATTAACATACTATATATCTGGCGATACTATTAATACACTATATATCTGTAGGCATTATTAATACACTATATATCTGTAGATATTATTAATACACTATATATCTGTAGATACTATTAATACACTATATATCTGGCGATACTATTAATACACTATATCTGTAGGCATTATTAATACACTATATATCTGTAGATATTATTAATACACTATATATCTGTAGGTATTATTAATACACTATATATCTGTAGGCATTATTAATACACTATATATCTGTAGGCATTATTAATACACTATATATCTGTAGATATTATTAATACACTATATATCTGTAGGCATTATTAATACACTATATATCTGTAGGCATTATTAATACACTATATATCTGTAGGCATTATTAATACACTATATATCTGTTGGTATTATTAATACACTATATATCTGTAGGCATTATTAATACACTATATATCTGTTGGTATTATTAATACACTATATATCTGTAGGCATTATTAATACACTATATATCTGTAGGCATTATTAATACACTATATATCTGTAGATATTATTAATACACTATATATCTGTAGATACTATTAATACACTATATATCTGGCGATACTATTAATACACTATATATCTGTAGGCATTATTAATACAATATATATCTGTAGATATTATTAATACACTATATATCTGTAGGTATTATTAATACACTATATATCTGTAGGCATTATTAATACACTATATATGTGTAGGCATTATTAATACACTATATATCTGTAGATATTATTAATACACTATATATCTGTAGGCATTATTAATACACTATATATCTGTAGGCATTATTAATACACTATATATCTGTAGGCATTATTAATACACTATATATCTGTTGGTATTATTAATACACTATATATCTGTAGGCATTATTAATACACAATATATCTGTAGGCATTATTAATACACAATATATCTGTTGGTATTATTAATACACTATATATCTGTAGGCATTATTAATACACTATATATCTGTTGGTATTATTAATACACTATATATCTGTAGGCATTATTAATACACTATATATCTGTAGATATTATTAATACTGTTACGGCTTTCTTCCGTCGAAGGAGAAGCGGACCAAAATGCAGCGTGGTTAAATCGAGACATCTTTAATGACGATGAATACGAACAAAACAAAACAACAAACGTAACGTGAAAACCTAAACAGCCTGTCTGGTGACAACTAACACATGAACAATCACCCACAAACACACAGTGAAACCCAGGCTACCTAAATATGGTTCCCAATCAGAGACAACGAGAATCACCCGACTCTGATTGAGAACCGCCTCAGGCAGCCATAGACTATGCTAGACAACCCTACTCAACCACAATCCCAATTCCTACTAAAACCCCAATACAAAAACACACCACAAAGTAAACCCATGTCACACCCTGGCCTGACCAAATAAATAAAGAAAACACAAATACTAAGACCAAGGCGTGACAAATACACTATATATCTCTCCTCTGTAGGTATTGTATTTGCATAAAAGCACCAGAAACTTGGAGATAATGGGAGAGGAAAAAGAGATGGACAGAGATAAATAGTGATGAAGTGCTGGAGAGAGAGATAAAAGATACAGTAGGGAGTGGGTATTAAAAGCAGTAATCTGTGGAGTGGGAGGGAGGGAGGGATGTGGGGGTAGAGCTTGTGTTCTGACCTGCACTGATAGAGCAAAGAGCGCTCAAACATTAAACCACGAGAGCTTTCACACACACACACACACACACACACACACACACACACACACTGTTACGTGACCTGCTATCAGCATTTACAGTGTTTACTGGCCCTCGTACAAGGTCCCTGATCTAAAACAACCACTGGGAAAATTCAGAGGATTGGTTTGTCAAAGATCTCTTGTATGCATGCAGACACAGCATGGACAGATTTAGTCTGTGAGTTAGTTGTCAGAATGCCACCGATCCAGAGGGTAGCACCCACTAGGCCAGGGGTACTCAACTATTACCCTATGAAGTGCAGAGACACCTGGTGTCCCAGGTCTAAATGATTAGAGGGGAACAATGAAGAAATGCAATGGAACTGGCTTCAAGGTCCAGAGTTTTGAGGGCACTAGGCCATATCTTTACAGAAGAGGAGAATCCCTTTTCCAGTTCTGAAGATCCCCACTAAATCAGAACAGGTGAACTGCAGAAATGAGCTGTAAACACACTACCGTTCAGGGTTCAGAAAACTAGCCACCATTTTGCCACCAAAAGCCCCATCATAATAACAGAACATTCGCAATCTGAAAAGGAACTTTTGTTGGCAGGAGAATTCTGAATCCCAAAGTGAGTTTGTGGTAGCTGTGCAGGCTACAGGCTAAACGTGTGTCTCTATCTGGCATGACCAATGTGTCCGTGTGCTAGCAGAAGGATTAGTGGAGCAGGAGCAACAGAGGGTTAAAGATCACAGTCATCCATGATCAGTCATCAGACCAGGATATGTCATCATTAAGCCCAGACTCTGTTTTTTCCTTCTGTGTTTCCTCTCTCTCCCAGTAGTCTCACTGACCCTCTCTCCTGATCCCCTTTGTCTTCCTCTCTCACTCCCTCTTTCGCTCTCATTTCTTACCACTATTCTCGCTGTCCCTCCCTCCCTCTCTCTTTGTTTCCCATGCACACACACATACACACACACACACGCACGAACGCACACACACACACACACGCACGAACACACACACACAAACTGGCCAACTACACAAAGAGAACACTGTTCGGTAACAGGAAAAGAGAGCAAAGGGAAAGGTAAACACCGGACAGACAGACGGATGGGAATAAAGGAAGGAGAGTGAATGGATAGGAGAAAGAAACGATTGATCTTCAGTGACCTAGAATCTATCTGCTCCAAAACTGTTTTTGTGCAATGAACAATGTAATAGCTTGTGAATGTCTGTGTGACAGTCTAGAACAGATCATCAAAGCATTGTTTCATCCCAGTATTTATATGTGACCCAGAAGGAATTGTTTAGCACCTAGTAGGATCCAACCTACCATTTGGTATTTCAGAGTGTAAATAAATACCATTTGGTATTTCAGAGTGTAAATTAATACCATTTGGTATTTCAGAGTGTAAAAAAATACAATTTGGTATTTCAGAGTGTAAAAAAATACAATTTGGTATTTCAGAGTGTAAATAAATACCATTTGGTATTTCAGAGTGCAAATAAATACCATTTGGTATTTCAGAGTGCAAATAAATACCAATTGGTATTTCAGTGTAAATAAATACCATTTGGTATTTCAGAGTGTAAAAAATACCATTTGGTTTTTCAGAGTGTAAATAAAAACCATTTGTTATTTCAGAGTGTAAATAAAAACCATTTGTTATTTCAGAGTGTAAATAAATACCATTTGGTATTTCAGAGTGTAAATAACGTGTGTTTACTGTGCTTTATTTTTGTGCATTTTATCCCATTTCTGCACAAGGCAAAGAAGTTCTAGATTGCACCTTTAGCAAGCCAGTGGATTCATTTGTCCAGGCCTGTGGTAGAGGAGGAGTGAGGAGGGGTGGATGAGGTGTAGTCCCATTACCGTGGTAGAGGAGGGGTTGATGAGGTGTAGTCCCATTACTGTGGTAGAGGAGGGGTTGATGAGGTGTAGTCCCATTACTGTGGTAGAGGAGGGGTGGATGAGGTGTAGTCTCATTACTGTGGTAGAGGAGGGGTTGATGAGGTGTAGTCCCATTACTGTGGTCGAGGAGGAGTGAGGAGGGGTTGATGACGTGTAGTCCCATTAGTGTGGTAGAGGAGGAGTGGATGAGCTGTAGTCCCATTTCTGTGGTCGAGGAGGAGTGAGGAGGGGTTGATGAGGTGTAGTCCCATTACTGTGGTATAGGAGGTGTGTGTGTGTGTGTGTGTGTGTGTGTGTGTGTGTGTGTGTGTGTGTGTGTGTGTGTGTGTGGTGTGTGTGTGTGTGTGTGTGTGTGTGTGTGTGTGTGTTGTGTGTGTGTGTGTGTGTGTGTGTGTGTGTGTGTAAACATGTGTGGACTATAACTTGAGATAACAGTACCAGTGGTGTCTAGCCTACTGGACTCTATGAGCAGCAGGTATGAGGTCACCTTTTTAACATGTGATAAGACCTGGACAGTCCCTCCTTGATAGATAGACATTCTACCCTCCCTATTTCTCTCTCTTCCTCTCGCGCCATACAATAACATGCCTCTCTGTGAGCTGTGCTGGTATCCATGTCTCTCTGTGAGCTGTGCTGGTATCCATGTCTCTCTGTGAGCTGTTCTGTCCACAGTCCTGTCCATGATTTACTGTATCTGTATCCAAGGGAACACAACAGACAATAAATACTAGAATCTCTAGGTCTTGTTTTTTCTTTCTCACCAACAAAATATATTGAAAAAATATTTTTTTACAGGCTGAATGGCTGTCTCCACAGGGATCATATGAATGGCCAAGTCGTCAATGAATCATTCCTGCTTTCTATGGTTTGGCCCTGAAGGCCCACTCAACTATCAGATAAGAACTTCTACATGTTTTCATGTGTGTGTGTGTGTGTGTGTGTGTGTGTGTGTGTGTGTGTGTGTGTGTGTGTGTGTGTGTGTGTGTGTGTGTGTGTGTGTGTGTGTGTGTGTACATGCATGTGTGATTGCATTCATTCCTGACAAGGAATTCACTTGAACAAACTGCCGTCAGGTCTTTTGGTATATTGACTCATATTAACTGGTTACTGTTTCTCTGAGCATATTTTAACAGCTACTGCTAAGTTAAAGACATTACAGACTGTTATTATTACCACTCACAGTCTGATATATCAACTTGTTATTGAACAAACACATCTCCAACTCCTGACTCAAAGTCCACTCTCTGTCTGACAGCCCTGGACCTTGGACATCAATACAAGAAATATGATTTGAGCAAGATAAGGGAAATGTACACTCTTATCTCACTCTGCCTTTCTCCTTCACTCTCTCTTTCTCTTGCTCTTTCCTTATCACTTCTGGAGAAAGCTGTGTATGTGTGTAACGCACGTACGCTCTCACACACGTGACACATTGAGCAACCAAAACACATTCTACACACAAACACATACACACACATTTCTGTCACAAACAAACACGTACACACATTTCTGTCACGCACAAACACATACACACACATTTCTGTAACACACAAACACAGTCAAATACACAACACTATACTGCATACTTCGATAACAATCTACCACTCACACAACTATATTGGCATGTTTTATGTGTGTGTGTTTCATGTATGTGTGTGTTTTATGTGTGTGTGTGTGTTTTATGTGTGTGAAGAAAGGCCCGTTTTACATCCCATAATACATTCCAGCTGTTTATGTTGTTGCAGCAACCCAGACTGACAGGAGCCAGTAGGAAGCAGGACCTAATTACTGTCTCACACCCTCAATCTATCTATTCCCTTTTCTTTTCCTATCCCATACACCCCTCTCTCTATTCCCTCCATCCCTTTCTCTATTCCCTCCATCCCTCTCTCTATTCCCTCCATCCCTCTCTCTATTCCCTCCATCCCTCTCTCTATTCCCTCCATCCCTTTCTCTATTCCCTCCATCCCTCTCTCTATTCCCTCCATCCCTCTCTCTATTCCCTCCATCCCTCTCTCTATTCCCTCCATCCCTCTCTCTATTCCCTCCATCCCTCTCTCTATTCCCTCCATCCCTCTCTCTATTCCCTCCATCCCTCTCTCTATTCCCTCCATCCCTCTCTCTATTCCCTCCATCCCTTTCTCTATTCCCTCATCCCTCTCTCTATTCCCTCCATCCCTCTCTCTATTCCCTCCATCCCTCTCTCTATTCCCTCCATCCCTCTCTCTATTCCCTCCATCCCTCTCTCTATCCCTCCATCCCTCTCTCTATTCCCTCCATCCCTCCAAAATGATCTCTGTCGCTCACATTCCTGCCATCCCTCTTGCTGTCTCTCACCTCTAACCTCTGTTTTTCTCCAATCATTTACCTCTTTGACATCATCTGTCCCTCTCTTTATCTCCTCTATTTCTCTCTCAACTTGTATATCTTTCTCTTTCTCCCTCTTTGTTTTTCATTATATCCCTCTGTCTCTCTGACCCAATCCAAGATAAGAGATTGATGTTTACAGCAGTTAACAGTACATGTCCTTTAAGCTGTCTGTTCTTAATGCCTCTGCCCCAGGACAGGTTTAAGGCGCTGGGATCACACTGTCTGTCTGTCTGTCTGTCGGTCGGTCGGTCTGGTGAATACAACTTACAAGTCCATTTTTTTTTAGCTCTTTTGCACACACACACACACATTACACACACACACACACACACACACACACACACACACACACACACACACACACACACACACACACACACACACACACACACACACAGTCCTCTTCCCCCGCTAGCTCTCATTAGTACAGCACTTAGCCGCTGGCTTGGAGTCATATAAGCCATTCGGGCATCCATGAAGCTGCCCCCTTGGGGTACTGCTTAAGCAGGGCTTAGCCTACTATTAGCCTGTCTGGAACTATATGGACCACAGAACTGGGTCAGAGTGGACCCATTCAGATGGACATTGGCACAATATATTGTAAACACACAAACACTCACACACACTCTAAAACACATACTGGCAAATACACATATGCACACATACTGTATACACAAGAACACAAACAGGCCCACTCTTTTTACAGCAGACATGACCATACAGTGTAAGAGACTGGTATACATCCTCCACAGTAACCCTCCCACAGGAGACAGACCCACTCTTTTTACAGCAGACATGACCATACAGTGTATGAGACTGGTATACATCCTCCACAGTAACCCTCCCACAGGAGACAGAGACAGTCTTTATACAGCAGACATGACCATACAGTGTAAGAGACAGATATACATCCTCCACAGTAACCCTCCCACAGGAGACAGAGACAGTCTTTTTACAGCAGACATGACCATACAGTATAAGAGACTGGTATACATCCTCCACAGTAACCCTCCCACAGGAGACAGACCCACTCTTTTTACAGCAGACATGACCATACAGTATAAGAGACTGGTATACATCCTCCACAGTAACCCTCCCACAGGAGACAGAGACAGTCTTGGTGTTCATTGAGCTCATGTGTCCATCTGCTGTTCTGCCCTGTGAGACACAGTGTCTGGCCCCAGAAGAACACACACATGCAGACGCCAGCAAACACACACACACTAACGCAGGAACACCCAAACCCTAAATGACACTCACCACACCCAAATCACCCTTTCACTCAACCCCCATGCATTCACCCCACTCAGCTAAACACTGACCCAGAACACCCCATCCAGATAAACACTGACTCAGAACACACCACCCCCATGCATTCACTCAACCCCCAAATCCCAAACACCCCACCCCAATGCATTCACCCCACCCAGCTAAACACTGACTGAGAACACACCATCCAGCTAAACACTGACTCAGAACACACCACCCAGCTAAACACTGACTCAGAACACACCACCCAGCTAAACACTGACTCAGAACACACCACCCAGCTAAACACTGACTCAGAACACACCACCCAGCTAAACACTGACTCAGAACTGTTCCAGTCACTCAGCTGTCAGTCAGGACTGTTCCAGTCACTCAGCTGTCAGTCAGAACTGTTCCAGTCACTCAGCTGTCAGTCAGGACTGTTCCAGTCACTCAGCTGTCAGTCAGGACTGTTCCAGTCACAATGCAATCAGCGGCTAATTATTGACATCTGGAAGTATGTGACCTCTATGGGATGTCTGTGCAGGCACACACACACACACACAACCACAGGCATGCATGCACGCACGCACCCACCCACCCATACAAACACAACCACAGGCACGCATGCACGCACGCACCCACACACACACACAACCACAGGCACGCACGCACCCACCCACACACACACACAGTTTGGTTGTAGTAGTCTTTCCTGATCTGTCATGTCCTTTTGATGATCCACCACGTTGTTGTCACTCAGCACGTACAACTGATATTCTGATATCACTCATTGGACAGATATTTGAAGGATTGTGGATAAGCACACTGAATTGAGGAAAACGGTTGGTCACCAGCCTAAAGCACCCAGTTTGTCTGTATCCAGGCGACAGGGATATACAGTGAACTCCAAAAGTATTGGCACAGTGACCATGTTCGTCCATATAGGGTTCACCGTTTAGAAATTACACCACTTTTTGTACATACTGTTGTTCCCCCCATTTTAGGGGACCATAAGTATTGGGACAAATTCACTTACATATGCAGAAGTATCATATCCCCAAGAAATGCTAATCTCTCACCAATGCAGTAACAGGGGAGGTGATATGATATTCATGCCTCTGTAACATTCTCACTCATTATCCATGACTCATTCATGGTTATCTGTAATCATAGTAGTATCTACATTCATGTAGAAGTGTTTAGAAACATTTTCTATTCTTCTTTACAATAAAAGTGACTCCAAAATTACGCAACACATCATTTAACATTCAATCCTATTGGGCACAAAATAATCTGAAACACAACCAAAACAAACAGCAAATGCATCCAACAGATGTGTCGATCTTGATGTAATCTCTGTGTGCTACGGAACTTTGTACTACTTTAATACACATAGAAGTGAACATGTCCCAATGCTTTTGGTCTCCTAAAATGGGGGGACTATCTACAAAAAGTGCTGTAATTTCTAAACAGTTCACCTGATAGGGATGAATATACCCTCCAATCAAAGATGACAGTCTGCACTTTAACCTCATTGTCATTGTATCATTTCAAATCCAAAGTGCTGGGAGCCAAAACAACAAAAACATGTGTCACTGTCCCAATACTTTTGGAGCTCACTGTATGTGGTTTCTGGCTCCATCCGAGGTGAACGGAGGCGGTGTACAGAACAGTCCAGAATAGGTCCATAATGAACAATAGATCTGTAAGTGCTATAATTATAATAATGTCTGGTAATAGCAGAGAGCAGGCTGTTAATGCACAGCAGTTCTGTTCTGACTGGGATCATTATAATCAGGCTATATTGAGTCTGGCTGGCCTGGCCTGTCTTTAGACCTGGGGGGGGGGGCAGCCCTGGGAAGACATTACAGGGAGTAGTAATGAGGCTACACACACGCTGACATACACACACACGCACACACACACACACACACAGTGCGTAGGGTGAGCTTTTAAATGGTGATTCTGAATGGAGACGGGAAAGAGCCAATTATGAGTGTGTGAGTCTAATTATGCCATTCACTTTACTGCACAAAGTCACAGCCAGGGCCAGGAAATGAGACATGGAGGGAAGAGAGGGAAATAAAGAGAAAGAAAGAGAGAGAGAGAGAGCAAGAGAGAGAGAGAGAGAGGAGAGAAAGAGAGAGAGAGCAAGAGAGAGAGAGAGAGAGAGAGAGGGAGAGATAGAGAGAGAGAGGTAGAGGTAGAGAGAGTGAGAGATAGAGAGAGAGAGATAGAGAAAGAAAGAAAGAAAGAAAGAAAGAAAGAAAGAAAG
>NC_034175.2:2631939-2691939 GCF_002021735.2 Oncorhynchus kisutch | reverse complement strand
TTCTGGACGGGGGATCCGTGAGACTCCGGAACCCTACGGCCTGACAGGGATCCTAAGCTTGTTATAACACTACTTAGAACACAAACCAATCCTACACCGTAATCAGAGGAATGTAATTGGTGGGGAGGTTAGACAATGGTCTCTCTATCCTATATACTGTACATACATCTGTAAGCATTTAGCTGTTTTAAGTTATTACAGTATTATTGTTATGTATTATGTCTTTATTACACATTTGTATAATGTTCCTATTTAGACCATTCCATTATGTACATTGTACAGGAAAACGCCCTGTTAGAACGCTCCATTAGTTTAGCCTGTGTGACATCATATCCCTGACATCATTGCTTGGCTCATTGGGAAAGAAGAAGTCCATGGAGCGATACAGTTTTTAACCGCGTTGAATACATTTTCTCTGTAAACCTTTCATTACTACAGTATAGAAACGGTGAAACGGAGAAGCTGTTGAATGTATTTATTAGCGTCAGACTAGCCTTCCTTTATTGAAGGTCGCGCCACTACAGTGTCCTTTATCTGACATCTAGATGAACTGTTGTGCCATAACAACACTTGGAGTATCCAGCAGGCCTACAGGTCTTAATGAAGCAGGAATCGCCCAGATGTTGTAGTAATACCATTATCACAACATTAGTTGTTAAGTACCACGTACCATAACCTTGAGGTCACCGTCGCGTCTATAAAAACATCTGTTCATAATTGTTTTCTCCAAAAAGAAAGACAATGTTATTTTGATGATACAATGTATCCTGTGAATTGGTGTGGGGTTATTTAGCTATGCTATAACCATCCATAAACAAGCCAACAACCTACCAAACTACAGCTGCTAGAGTTTTGACAACGTCTCCTATAAATCCTGTAAAATCCTGTTCACCTCCTCTAGTACCACAGTAATTGTCACTACCATTGGACAAGTCATCTTACCAAAGACTACCTGTCATTCAGATGGAATGTTCCTTTTAAACTCAGATCTTGCGACAGATAAGATGTCTTGGTGTCATTGTGTCTGATTACTACGATCCCCTCACTATCCCTCAATCCACCCTCCCGATCTCTCTGTCCCCTCACTATCCCCCTATCCCCCCTCCCGATCTCTGTATCCCCTCACTATCCCCCTATCCCCCCTCCCAATCTCTGTATCCCCTCACTATCCCCGTATCCCCCCTCCCGATCTCTCTATTCCCTCACTATCCCTCTATCCCCCCTCCCGATCTCTCTATCCCCTCACTATCCCCCTATCCCCCCTCCCGATCTCTCTATGCACTCACTATTTCCCTATCCCCCCTCCCGATCTCTCTATCCCCTCACTATCCCCCTATCCCCCTCCCGATCTCTGTATCCCCTCACTATCTCTCTATCCCCCCTCCCGATCTCTGTATCCCCTCACTATCTCTCTATCCCCCCTCCCGATCTCTCTATCCCCTCACTATCCCTCTATCCCCCCTCCCGATCTCTGTATCCCCTCACTATCTCTCTATCCCCTCACTATCCCTCTATCCCCCTCCCGATCTCTGTATCCCCTCACTATCTCTCTATCCCCCCCTCCCGACCTCTGTATCCCCTCACTATCCCCCTATCCCCCCTCCCGATCTCTCTATCCCCTCACTATCCCTCTATCCCCCCTCCCGATCTCTCTATCCCCTCACTATCTCTCTATCCCCTCACTATCCCTCTATCCCCCCTCCCGATCTCTCTATCCCCTCACTATCCCTCTATCCCCCCTCCCGATCTCTCTATCCCCTCACTATCCCCCTATCCCCCCTCCCGATCTCTCTATCCCCTCACTATCCCTCTATCCCCCCTCCCGATCTCTCTATCCCCTCACTATCCCCCTATCCCCCCTCCTGATCTCTCTATCCCCTCACTATCCCTCTATCCCCTCTCCCGATCTCTCTATCCCCTCACTATCCCTCTATCCCCCCTCCCGATCTCTCTATCCCCTCACTATCCGTCTAGCCCCCCTCCCGATCTCTCTATCCCCTCACTATCCCTCTATCCCCCCTCCCGATCTCTCTATCCCCTCACTATCCCCCTATCCCCCCTCCCGATCTCTCTATCCCCTCACTATCCCCCTATCCCCCCTCACGATCTCTCTATCCCCTCACTATCCCCCTATCCCCCCTCCCGATCTCTCTATCCCCTCACTATCCCCCTATCCCCCCTCCCGATCTCTCTATCCCCTCACTATCCCCCTATCCCCACTCCCGATCTCTCTATCCCCTCACTATCCCCCTATCCCCCCTCCTGATCTCTCTATCCCCTCACTATCCCCCTATCCCCGCTCCCGATCTCTGTATCCCCTCACTATCCCCCTATCCCCCTTCCCGATCTCTCTATCCCCTCACTATCCCCCTATCCCCTCTCCCGATCTCTCTATCCCCTCACTATCCCTCTATCCCCCCTCCCGATCTTTCTATCCCCTCACTATCCCTCTATCCCCCCTCCCGATCTCTCTATCCCCTCACTATCCCTCTATCCCCCCTCCCAATCTCTCTATCCTCTCACTAGCCCTCTATCCCCCCTCCCGATCTCTCTATCCCCTCACTATCCCCCTATCCCCCCTCCCGATCTCTCTATCCCCTCACTATCCCCCTATCCCCCCTCCCGATCTCTCTATCCCCTCACTATCCCCCTATCCCCCCTCCCGATCTCTGTATCCCCTCACTATCCCCCTATCCCCCCTCCCGATCTCTCTATCCCCTCACTATCCCCCTATCCCCCCTCCCAATCTCTCTATCCCCTCACTATCCCTCTATCCCCCCTCCCGATCTCTCTATCCCCTCACTATCCCCCTATCCCCCCTCCCGATCTCTCTATCCCCTCACTATCCCCCTATCCCCCTCCCGATCTCTGTATCCCCTCACTATCCCTCTATCCCCCTCCCGATCTCTCTATCCCCTCACTATCCCTCTATCCCCCCTCCCGATCTCTGTATCCCCTCACTATCCCTCTATCCCCCCTCCCGATCTCTCTATCCCCTCACTATCCCCCTATCCCCCCTCCCGATCTCTCTATCCCCTCACTATCCCCCTATCCCCCCTCCCGATCTCTCTATCCCCTCACTATCCCCCTATCCCCCCTCCCGATCTCTCTATCCCTTTACTTAAATACTTCCCTTACATCTTCCTAAGTCTGTTAGTCTGGTCTCATAGAGAAAACCATCTGTCTGCAGTAAGACCACCTCCCTCTCTGGACTTTCTGCATAGAAGGCCAGCATCCCAGAGTCGCCTCTTCACTGTTGACGTTGAGACAGGTACTATTTAATGAAGCTGCCAGTTGAGGACTTGTGAAGCATCTGTTTCTCAAACTAGACACTCTAATGTACTTGTCCTCTTGCTCAGTTGTGCCCTGGGGCCTCCCACTCCTCTTTCTATTCTGGTTAGAAACAGTTTGTGCTGTTTTGTGAAGGGAGTAGTACACAATGTTGTACAAGATCTTCAGTTTCTTGGCAATTTCTTGAATGGAATAGCCATCATTTCTCAGAACAAGAATAGACTGACGAGTTTCAGAAGGTCTTTGTTTCGGGCCATTTTGAGCCTGTAATCGAACCCACAAATGCTGATGCTCCAGATACTCTACTAGTATAAAGAAGGCCAGTTTTATTGCTGTAACGGTTTTCTTCCTGGGAAGGAGAGGAGAGAAAATGCAACGTGGTTATTTATAAACATCTTTAATGAAAGATGAAAACGTGAACACTATACAAAATAAGAAAACGTGGAAAAAACAAAACAGTCCTAACTGGTGCAAAACACAGAGACAGGAACATCCACCCACAAGATACCTAAAGATATGGCTGCCTAAATATGGTTCCCAATCAGAGACAACGATAAACACCTGAGAACCACTCCAGGCAACCATAGACTTACCTAGAACACTCAACTGAACACAACCCCATAGACTACAAAACCTTGGCCTAGTAACCTTAACAAAGGGCCCCACTGGACTGAGGGGCAGCTCCGGCCTGAGGGACAGCTCGGGACTGAGGTAGCTCGGGACTGAGGGGTAGCTCGGGACTGAGGGGTAGCTCGGGACTGAGGGGTATCTCAAGACTGAGAGGTACCTCAGGACTGATAGGTAGCTCAGGACTGAGAGGTAGCCCAAGACTAAGAGATAGCTCAGGCAGGTTGACGGCTCTGACAGATCCTGGCTGAATGGCGGCTCTGGCAGATCCTGGCTGACAGGCGGCTCTGGCAGATCCTGGCTGACTGGCGGCTCTGGCAGATCCTGTCTGACTGGCGGCTCTGGAAGATCCTGGCTGACTGGCGGCTCTGGCGGTTCATGACAGACGGGAGACTCTGGCGGCTCATGACAGACGGGAGACTCTGGCGGCTCATGACAGATGGGAGACTCTGGCGGCTCATGACAGACGGGAGACTCTGGCGGCTCATGACAGACGGGAGACTCTGGCGGCTCATGACAGACGGGAGACTCTGGCATCTCATGACAGACGGGAGACTCTGGCAGCTCTGTACAGACGGGAGACTCTAGCAGCTCTGGACAGACTTGTAGCTCAGGTGGCGCTGAGCAGACGGGAGACTCCGGCTGCGCTGGAGAGAAGGAAGGCTCTGGCAGCGCTGGACAGGCGAGGCGCACTGTAGGCCTGGTGCGTGGTGCTGGGCCGAGGACACGCACCTCAGGGCGAGGAGGTGCGTGGAGGTGATGCGTGGAGGTGGTACTGGATAGACCGGACCGTGCAGGCGCACAGGAGCTCTTGAGCACCGAGCCTGCCCAACCCTACCCGGTTGAATGCTCCCGGTCGCCCTGCCAGTGCGGCGAGGTGGAATAGCCCGCACTGGGCTGTGCAGGCAAACCGGGGACACCATACGTAAGGCTGGTGCCATGTACGCCGGCCCAAGGAGACGCACTGGAGACCAGATGCGTAGAGCCGGCTTCATGGCACCTGGCTCGATGCCCACTCTAGCCCGGCCGATACGAGGAGCTGGTATGAACCGCACCGGGCTATGCACCCGCACTGGGGACACTGTGTGCTCCACAGCATAACACAGTGCCTGCCCGGTCTCTCTCGCCCCCCGGAAGTTGGCGCAGGTCTCCTACCTGGCTTCGCCATACTCCCTGTGTGGCCCCCCAATACATTTTTGGGGCTGACTCTCGGGCTTCCTTGCCAGCCATGTTCCCTCGTAACCCCTAGACAAAACAAGACACATAAATCACCCATGTCACACCCTGGCCTAACCAACATAATAAAGAAAACACAGAATACTAAGACCAGGGCGTGACAATTGCTTCTTTAATCAGGACAACAGATTTCAGCTGTGCTAACATACAGTAAGTGCAAAAGTTTTTCTTCTGATCAATTAGCCTTTTAAAATGATAAACTTGGATTAGCTAACACAACGTGCCATTGGAACACAGGAGGTGTTGCTGGTTGCTGATGGCCTCCGATGTAGATATTCGATTAAAAATCTGCCGTTTTCAGCTCCAATAGTAATTTAAAACATTAACAACATCTACACTGTATTTCTGATCAATTTTATGTTATTTTAATGGACACAAAAAATGTGCTTTTCTTTCAAAAAGAAGGACATTTCTAAGTGACCCCAAACTTTTGAGCGGTAGTTTACATATACTGAATGAAAATATAAACGCAACAGGCAACAATTTCAACAATTTTACTGAGTTACAGTTCATATAAGGAACTCAGTCAGTTGAAATAAATAAATTAAGCCCTAATCTATGGATTTCACATGACTGGACAGGGGCACAGCCATGGGTGGGTCTGGTAGGGGCATAGGCCATCCCACATGGGAGCCAGGCCAACCCACATGGGAGCCAGGCCCACCCACTGGGGAGCCAAACCCAGCCAATCCAAATAGTTTTTTCCCCCCAAAAGGGCTAAAGTATAGAAAGAAAATTTGTCAACACACCTTCCACATCGTTTATTATTTTTCCATAGAACGCATAACCCATCGTTGATTATCCCTTACGTGTGGGTGGTCTGGGTAATCTAACCCACTACCCTGCCATAACAAGCACATGCTCCACCAACTGAGCAAAGGATTTAGTATGAGAGCAGTCGTTCTATGCTTTGGTAAACGTTTATAAACTCCATTGTTATGATCTCCTGTCCTCTCTGACCTCTAGTATTATTACAAGCCCACTATACTCCACTATCCTCCACTATTCTTCACTATCCTTCCCTATCCTCCACTATTCTCCACTATCCTCCACTATCCTTCACTATCCTTCACTATCCTCCACTATCCTCCACTATCCTCCACTATACTTCACTATCCTCCACTATCCTTCACTATCCTTCACTATCCTCCACTATCCTCCACTATCCTCCACTATACTTCACTATCCTCCACTATACTTCACTATCCTCCACTATACGTAACAATACTCCACTATCCTTCAATGTCCTTCACTATCCTCGACTATCTTCCAATATCTTCCACTATCCTTCACTATCTTCCACTATATGTCACTATTTTCCACTATCCTTCAATGTCCTTCACTATCCTCCACTGTCCTTCACTATCCTCCACTATCCTTCACTATTCTCCACTATCCTCCACTATACTCTATCATATGCCACTATTCTCCACTATCCTTCAATGTCCTTCACTATCCTTCAATGTCCTTCACTATCCTCCACTATCCTCCACTATCCTTCACTATCCTTCCCTATCCTCCACTATCCTCCACTATCCTTCACTATCCTCCACTATCCTTCACTATCCTCCACTATACACCACAATACTCCACTATCCTTCAATGTCCTTCACTATCCTCCACTATCCTTCACTTTCCTTCACTATCCTTCCCTATCATCCACTATTCTCCACTATCCTTCACTATCCTCCACTATCCTCCACTATCCTTCACTATCCTCCACTATACGTAACAATACTCCACTATCCTTCAATGTCCTTCACTATCCTCGACTATCTTCCAATATCCTCCACTATCCTTCACTATCCTCCACTATATGTCACTATTCTCCACTATCCTTCAATGTACTTCACTATCCTCCACTGTCCTTCACTATCCTTCACTATTCTCCACTATCCTCCACTATACTCTATCATATGCCACTATTCTCCACTATCCTTCAATGTCCTTCACTATCCATCAATGTCCTCCACTATCCTTCACTATCCTTCACTATCCTTCACTATCCTCCACTATCCTCCACTATCCTTCACTATCCTCCACTATCCTTCACTATCCTCCACTATACGCCACAATACTCCACTATCCTTCAATGTCCTTCACTATCCTCCACTATCTTCCAATATCCTCCACTATCCTTCACTGTCCTTCACTATCCTACAATATCCTCCACTATACTCTATCATATGCCACTATTCTCCACTATCCTTCACTATCCTCCACTGTCCTTCACTATCCTCCATTATACTCTATCATATGCCACTATTCTCCACTATCCTCCAATGTCCTTCACTATCCTCAACTATACTCTATCATATGCCACTATTCTCCACTATCCTTCACTATCCTCCAATGTCCTTCACTATCCTCCACTATATTCTATCATATGCCACTGTCCTCTAATATCCTCCACTATACTCTATCATATGCCACTATTCTCCACTTTCCTTCAATGTCCTTCACTATCCGTCAATGTCCTTCACTATCCTCCACCATCCTCCATTATCCTCCACTATCCTTCACTATCCTCCACTATCCTTCACTATACTCCACTATCCTTCAATATCCTTCACTATCCTTCACTATCCTCCACTATCCTCCACTATCCTTCACTATCCTCCACTATCCTCCACTATCCTTCACTATCCTCCACTATACTCCACTATCCTCCACTATCCTTCACTATCCTCCACTATCCTCCACTATCCTCCACTATCCTTCACTATCCTCCACTATACTCCAATATCCTCCAATGTCCTTCACTATACTCTATCATATGCCACTATACTCCACTATCCTTCACTATCCTCCAATGTCCTTCACTATCCTCCACTATACTCTATCAGATGCCACTATCCTCCAATATCCTCCACTATACTCTATCATATACCACTATTCTCCACTTTCATTCAATGTCCTTCACTATCCTTTAATGTCCTTCAATATCCTCCAGTATCCTCCAATATCCTCCACTATCCTCCTCTTGCCTTCCCTTTCCTTCACTATCCTCCACTGTCCTTCACTATCCTCCACTATACTCTATCATATGCCACTATTCTCTACTATCCTTCACTATCCTCCAATGTCCTTCACTATTCCCCACTATACTCTATCATATGCCACTATACTCCACTTTCCTTCAATGTCCTTCACTATCATTCAATGTCCTTCACTATCCTCCACCATCCTCCATTATCCTCCACTATCCTTCACTATCCTCCACTATCCTTCACTATCCCCCACTATCCTTCACTATCCTCCACTATACTCCACTGTCCTTCACTATCCTTCACTATCCTCCACTATCCTCCACTATACTCCAATATCCTCCACTGTCCTCCACTATCCTCCACTATCCTCCACTATCCTTCACTATCCTTCACTATCCTCCACTGTCCTCCACTGTCAAGTTGTGTCTTCAGGCCAACAGTATAATTAGTGTGACCTAACCACAGTGCATCAGTATTTGTCAGTTCAGTAGAGAGTCCCACAGACAACAGGAACATGATGAACACATACATCTGCCAAGGATAAACCTCCCAAACTGTGTGTGTGTGTGTGTGTGTGTGTGTGTGTGTGTGTGTGTGTGTGTGTGTGTGTGTGTGTGTGTGTGTGTGTGTGTGTGTGTGTGTGTAATGATCTAGACATCGTTAACTCCCACTGGCATGATTTAGGACAACCTCTATTCGCCATGACAACAGCAGCCTGTTCCAAGCATACACATATGCACAAACACGTACACACACGTAAACACACACACATGCATAAACATGCAAACACACACACCTCCTGCACAGTGCATATCAATCATGATTGGAATCTCACTAACTTGTCTTCCAGAGAGAAACTCCCTCTAACACAAACTCCCAGAGAGTCAGAGCTGGAACAGCACCCTGTTCAAGGGCCTAGAGGGAGATGATTCCCTCGGGGGGGGGGGGGGGGGGGGGGGGGGGGGGGGGGGGGCAGAAGGACAGAGGGACAGCCCCCGACACAGAGAAAGTGGTAGACTGAGTGTGTTCTTTTTAATCAAGCAGATGCTTGAGCAATAAGATACACTCTGCCAATATACCAGCCTAACAGACTAACAACAGAGATGGAGAGGGAGAGAGAGAGAGAGAGAGAGAGAGAGAGAGAGAGAGAGAGAGAGAGAGAGAGAGAGAGAGAGAGAGAGAGAGAGAGAGAAAAAAGAGAGGGATAGAGAGAGAGAAAGCGGGAGCGAGAGAGAGAAAGAGGGAGCGAGAGAGAGAGAGAGAGAGCAGAAAACCAGAGTGCGAGTGAACAGAGGAATGGAAAAGGGGAGAAGGAGAAAGAGAAATACAGAAGGAGAGGACACACAGTCTGAAAAAAAAGCTCTGTAAAGGGCCAACAAGCTTTTGACCTTTACATATACTGCAGTCTTAGTTAGGCTGAATGACGGACGAGTGACGGACAGTATGACTGTCAGTCTGTGTGTTGTGTGAACGAGCATGGACTGGGCTATGTTTGGAGGTGGACCAAGATTTGTGCATGTATTTACTGTAGGGAATATCAGTGACACCCATGAGAGGTCTTTGTAGACATCTGTAACATTAACACCCCAGTTTGAATATCAGTCGTGAACAGCATTGACTAAATGTTTCTACTGGTACATTAGTGTAAATAACAACAACATGCCTCTTCAATGTCTTTAAAAGACTGTAGACTGGATCTAGATGATTAAACCATGAACACGGCAGAGCCATCAGAAGCACCCACACAACCCATTCTACTGTTCAGTCTTCCTGATGAAAGAAACGTGTCATATACTGTCTACATTAGTCTACATACGGTAGCAGCAGGTCTTATTGGGGTCTAATAGAACAGCACGGCTCAATTAACGGTTGTTAATACAGACTGCCATTTCTGATAGCTGTCTCCGGTATGATGTGGTGTCAGCCAATCATGTATTAACTACAATCTCAGAAAAAATGTGTCTATCTAAAACCTAAAAGGGTTCTTCGGTTGTCTCCATACTTGAGCCTTTGAAGAACCCTCTTTGATTTCAGGTAGAACCATTTTGATTCCAGGTAGAACCCGTTTCACAGATGGTTCTACGTGGAACCAAAAAGTGTTCTACCTGGAACCAAAAGGGATTATCCTATGGGGACAGCTGAAGAACCCATTTGAAACCCTTTTTTTCTATGAGTGTAGCGTAGGCTAGAGTAGTTTGGCACTACAGTACCAGCCTTGCCAAGACTCAAGATATCAAGGTGAGGTCGGTCTGATAGCAGATATGACTGTGTCTGGGCACTAAACCTGTAGACATCCAGAGTCAAATAAAACACATTTGAAATGGGACTATTTTACTGCAGTATAGCTCACCTTTGACTCCATAACCTTTCGATGCTGTGCCAAGGTACCTGTTTGGTCCTCTCTCTCTCTCACACACACACTGACACAGACACACACATACTGTACAAACACAAACACACACACATACACATGACTGTCCTAACTGGAAACATGGTCATCTCTGGGAATAAGACCAGGGGTTACTATTTCAGTGGAAACCTGAGACCTGACAGAGACTCATTGTCCGTGTGTGTGTGTGTGTGTGTGTGTGTGTGTGTGTGTGTGTGTGTGTGTGTGTGTGTGTGTGTGTGTGTGTGTGTGTGTGTGTGTGTGTGTGTGTGTGTGTGTGTGTGTGTGTGTGTGTGCGTGTGTGTGTGTGTGTTTCAGAATGTCTGTGGCTGTCTGAGTCACATTGTGTTGCCACTCTAAGACAACGATCATATCCGATTTCTTTCTTTCCTTCTGTGGGATGATGGGAAATCAATACTCACCATTCTGGATGAGGTGTGACCAGGTCACAACCACAACCTCACACACACACAAATACACACTTAAACAAACACGCCCGCACGCACACACACAAATAGATACATGTTTCGATTCCTTTGCACACTAACATCAATTATGTTTGTGCTTGGTTTTGAGAAATGACAACACACACACACACATCCACCCACACACACACTTGGATGCAGCTAGCCACACCTCGCCCCCGTAGATTACATATCAGCCCATCTGGGATCACTGAGGCTGTTGATGAACAGAGGACTAAACCAGGAGAAGAGAAGGATAGGAGGAGAGAGGGGGAGAGGGGGAGAAGGGGAGAAAGGGAACAATAGATGAGGGGGGAGAAAGAAAGAAAGAAAGAAAGAAAGAAAGAAAGGGTTTTAGAGAGAGATGAAGAGATGTGATACTAGGTTAGAACAGTTTAGGCCAAAGAGTCCAGAGGAGAGGAAGGACCGAGAGCAGAATGAACAGATGAACAGAAAGCGAAAGAGAGACAGCAGTTAGGAGAGAGAGAAAGAGATAGCTGAAGATGATAATGAAGCCAGGTGTATAGCTGAATGAGTTAGTGACAGGACCCCTCTCTAGATGCTGCCAATGATGACTTTGGTAGGAGGGATGATCAAAGTGCTTTAGTGGGGAGGTGCACAGCTACGAGGGACGACAGAAGGGAAGTGTGCCTGTTGAATGGGTAAGTTAATGATTGGTGTGTGTGAACAAAGACACAGCATTGAGCCAGAGGGGTTCAGTTTGTTAACTCAACCATGTAGACCCCTTGGTTATACCATATAACCCATACTGACACACACAGGAAATGCTTTGTGAGTGTGTGCGTGTGTGTGTGTGCGTGTGTGTGTGTGTGTGTGTGTGTGTGTGTGTGTGTGTGTGTGTGTGTGTGTGTGTGTGTGTGTGTGTGTGTGTGTGTGTGTGTGTGTGTATAGGCTTCCAGTTAGGCATTATGTGTGTCAGTTAGTATCACTATTTGCCCCCTGCAGAATGCCATGTGGACACATGGAGCACTATTGAGCAGGAGTGTCCCTCACAGCGGGTGAATTGGGACCACCTGTATGCAGATGAATAGGGCTGAATGGACCAGAGGGGATTCCTTTGTCCTGCCAGAAAAGGAACAGCTTGCCGGAGTGTGCCGATATGAGACAGGGTCAGGGGATAAAGACAGGCTCTGAAAATCTGTTGGGATCACTGAGTGACATCTTCTATCTGTCCAATAGTGCTGATATGTGAAGAAAAAATGCACTGTACGGTAAAACTTGTAGACGTACAGTAACATAAATCTCTCTTTACAAATGTTAGCTAGAGTCCTTGTTGTATTATTGTAATAGAGCAGGACAGAGGTTGGAGTGAGATGGAGAGAAACGAAGGGGGATGGAGGATTCCAGCCAGTGAAACAGAGGCTTGGGGGTAAAAGGGGGAGTGTGATAGAGAAATAGAGAGAAGGGGGACATGGGTAGACAGAGATATGATTAAAAGATAACATCGTGAGCTCTTTCAATAACAATAAAAACAGCTCCAGGGAGAAGAGTCCTGCCCCAACTATAGTAGTGTGTGTGTGTGTGTGTGTGTGTGTGTGTGTGTGTGTGTGTGTGTGTGTGTGTGTGTGTGTGTGTGTGTGTGTGTGTGTGTGTGTGTGTGTGTGTGTGTGTGTGTGTGTGTGTGTGTGTGTGTGTGTGTGTGTATGTGTATGTGTATGCATGCATCTCTTTCTCTCTGTACCATCCCTGTTCTTTCCATGTTACATGGTATGTACGTATGTCTTTCTACACTCCCATTCTCTGTTTTCAACCCTTTCCATTACTTCTTTCTCTGTTGTCTTTACTTCACCCCACCTTGTCTTGGTTTCTGTTACAGCTTTATGTTTTCCATGTCTCTTTTACTTCAACACACCTTTAGTGGAAACACACCTTCTATTCATTACGCTAATGTGTGTACGTGTGTGTCGGCTGAACATCTGGACATTTTAAGAGAACTACATCAGGCAGCCCCTCGGGCAATGACAGGATGAGAGGAGGGATAGAGAGACGGGGTGAGAATCTGAGGGAGAGTCCCTATTAGTGGCTAGATGATGCCTATCTGATTCCATAACATTTATTTTGTCTACTTGGTAGGTCCTCTACCTCTCTTTCTCTCCCTCTGTCATTCTAGGAAGAACACCCTTGTGGGGACACAACATTCAGTACCATTTAAAATCCTATTATCCATATCCCCTAACCCTAAACCTAACCTTAACTCTAACCCTTATCCTAACCCTAGCTCCTAACACTAACACTAATTCTAACCTTAACCCTAAACCCCCTAGAAATAGCACTTGACCTTGTAGGGACTCTCTCTCTCTCTCTCTCTCTCTCTCTCTCTCTCTCTCTCTCTCTCTCTCTCTCTCTCTCTCTCTCTCTCTCTCTCTCTCTCTCTCTTTCATTCTTCTGTCCTCTTTTATATTGGTTCTACTCTCACTTATCTTTCTTAGTAACTATTTTATTAACAGGAAGGTCTTCCCTCTCTGTTGGCTGTTGGCTGTGGGAGGCTGGAGTTACAGTCATCATCAGGAGCACTGTGACATAAGGACCAAACCCTGCCATTGAAGAGGGCGTGTGTCAGCCGGGACGGAAGTGTGTGTTCGGGAGATTCCATCCCACGGCTGCTACAGCAGAGGAGGTGTTTAGGATGCAGGATGTGCTGCATCTGTGTGTGTGTGTGTGTGTGTGTGTGTGTGTGTGTGTGTGTGTGTGTGTGTGTGTGTGTGTGTGTGTGTGTGTGTGTGTGTGTGTGTGTGTGTGTGTGTGTGTGTGTGTGTGTGTGTGTGTGTGTGTGTGTGTGTGTGTGTGTGTGTTGTATTGTCCGTCAGAAAGCCAGGGGCAAGTGTGTGCTTGCCCAGCCCAGCCCAGCCTGGGGGCAGTTCAGACAGACACCTGTAAACAACAGGTGTAGACTAACAGTGAAATGCGGACTTAGGGGCCCTTCCCAACAATACAGAGAGAATAATAGAACAATAATAACACAAAGCATAAATACACAACGACTAACGATAACTTGGCTATATACACTGTGTACCAGTACTGAGTCATGATAACGTGGCTATATACACTGTGTACCAGTACTGAGTCATGATAACTTGGCTATATACACTGTGTACCAGTACTGAGTCATGATAACTTGGCTATATACACTGTGTACCAGTACTGAGTCATGATAACGTGGCTATATACACTGTGTACCAGTACTGAGTCATGATAACGTGGCTATATACACTGTGTACCAGTACTGAGTCATGATAACTTGGCTATATACACTGTGTACCAGTACTGAGTCATGATAACTTGGCTATATACATGGGGTACCAGTACTGAGTCATGATAACTTGGCTATATACACTGTGTACCAGTACTGAGTCATGATAACTTGGCTATATACACTGTGTACCAGTACTGAGTCATGATAACTTGGCTATATACACTGTGTACCAGTACTGAGTCATGATAACTTGGCTATATACACTGTGTACCAGTACTGAGTCATGATAACTTGGCTATATACACTGTGTACCAGTACTGAGTCATGATAACTTGGCTATATACACTGTGTACCAGTACTGAGTCATGATAACTTGGCTATATACACTGTGTACCAGTACTGAGTCATGATAACTTGGCTATATACACTGTGTACCAGTACTGACTAACGATAACTTGGCTATATACACTGTGTACCAGTACTGAGTCATGATAACTTGGCTATATACATGGGGTACCAGTACTGACTAACGATAACTTGGCTATATACACTGTGTACCAGTACTGAGTCATGATAACTTGGCTATATACATGGGGTACCAGTACTGACTAACGATAACTTGGCTATATATACGGGGTACCAGTACTGAGTCATGATAACTTGGCTATATACACGGGGTACCAGTACTGACTAACGATAACTTGGCTATATACACTGTGTACCAGTACTGAGTCATGATAACTTGGCTATATACACGGGGTACCAGTACTGAGTCATGATAACTTGGCTATATACACTGTGTACCAGTACTGAGTCATGATAACTTGGCTATATACACGGGGTACCAGTACTGAGTCATGATAACTTGGCTATATACACTGTGTACCAGTACTGAGTCATGATAACTTGGCTATATACACAGGGTACCAGTACTGAGTCATGATAACTTGGCTATATACATGGGGTACCAGTACTGAGTCATGATATCTTGGCTATAAACATGGGGTGCCAGTACTGAGTCATGATAACGTGGCTATATACATGGGGTACCAGTACTGAGTCATGATAACTTGGTTATATACACTGTGTACCAGTACTGAGTCATGATAACTTGGCTATATACACTGTGTACCAGTACTGAGTCATGATAACTTGGCTATATACACTGTGTACCAGTACTGAGTCATGATAACTTGGCTATATACACTGATTACCAGTACTGAGTCATGATAACTGGGCTATATACACGGGGTACCAGTACTGAGTCATGATAACTTGGCTATATACACTGAGTACCAGTACTGACTAACGATAACTTGGCTATGTACACTGAATACCAGTACTGAGTCATGATAACTTGGCTATATACACTGAGTACCAGTACTGAGTCATGATAACTTGGCTGTATACATGGGGTACCAGTACTGACTAACGATAACTTGGCTATATACACGGGGTACCAGTACTGAGTCATGATAACTTGGCTATATACACTGGGTACCAGTACTGAGTCATGATAACTTGGCTATATACACTGGGTACCAGTACTGAGTCATGATAGCTTGGCTACATACACTGAGTACCAGTACTGAGTCATGATAACTTGGCCAAATACACGGGGTACCAGTACTGAGTCATGATAACTTGGCTATAAAGATGGCAGGGAACACGGCCCCTGTAATGTACTGGGCCATATGCACTACCCTGTTTTAGCACCTTGCAGTTGAATGCCAAGCAGTTGCCATACCAAGCGGTGATGCAGCCAATCAAGATACTCTCAATGGTGCAGCTGTGAAACCTTTTGAGGAGCTGAGGGTCCACTACAAATCTTTTCAGGCTCCTGAGGGGGAAGGGCCGTTGTTGTGCCTTCTTCACGACTGTGTTGGTGTGTGTAGACCATGTTAATACCTTATTGATGTGGAGGAACCTGAAGCTCTTGACCCACTCCACTACAGCCCTGTCGACGAGGTTGGCGGTGTGCTCGGCCCTCCGTTTCCTGTAGTCCATGATCAGCTCCTTTGTCTTGCTAACGTTGAGGGAGAGGTTGTTGTCCTGGCACCATACTGCCAGGTCACTGACTTCCTCCCTATAGGCTGTCTCATCGTCGTCTGTGATCATGCCAACCACCTTCATGTCGTCAGCAATCTTAATGATGGTGTAGGAGTCGTGCCTGGCCACGCAGTCATGGGTAACAGGGAGTACAGGAGGGGACTAAGCACGCCCCCCTGAGGGTCATCGTGGCAGATGTGTTGTTGCCTACCCTCAACACCTGGGTGCATCCCGTCAGAAAGTCCAGGATCCAGTTGAAGAGGAAGTTGTTCAGTCATAGGGTCCTGAGCTTCGTGATGAGCTTGGATGGCTCTACCATGTTGAATGCTGCCCTATAGTCAATGAACAGCATTCTCACATAGGTGTTCCTCTTGCCCAGGTAGTAAAGGGCAGTTCGGAGTGCAATAGAGATTGCATCACCTGTGGATCTGTTGGGGTGGAATGTGAATTGGAGAAGGCTCCAGTGTATCTAGAATGATGGTGTTGATGTGAGCCTTAAACAGCTTTTAAAAGCATTTTGGGGCAACAGATGTGAGTGCCACGGGCGGTAGTCATTTAGACAGGTTACCTTGGCATTCTTGGGCACAGGGACTATGGTGTTCTCCTTGAAACATGTAGGTATTACAGACTGGGTCAGGGAAAGGTTGAAAATGTCCGTGAAGACACCAGCTGTTCAGTGCATGCTCTGAGTATGCATCCTAGTGATCCATCTGGCCCCATGGCCATGTGAATGTTAACCTGTTTATAGTCCTTACTCAAGTCCTGCCACATCCAACGAGCGCCAGAGCTGGCGTAGTAGGATTCCATCTTAGTCCTGTATTGACGTTTTGACGGCTCATCTGAGGTCGTAGTGAGATTTCTTATAAGCTCCCGGGTTAGTGTCCCGCTCCTTGAAAGCGGCAGTTCTAGTCTTTAGCTCAGTGAGGATGTTACCTGTAATCCATGGCTTCTGGTTGGGATATGTACGTTGGGTCATTGTGGGGACGACGTCATTGACACAATTATTAATGAAGCTGGTGACTGATGTGGTAAACACCACCATTTTATCAGATGAATTCCGGAACATAGTTCAGTCTGTGCTGGCGAAACAGTCCTGTAACTTAGTGTTCGCTTCATCAGACCACTTACGTATTGAACTGGTATTTCCTATTTCAGTTTTTGCTTGTAAGCAGGAATCAGGAGGATAGAGTTCTGGTCCGATATGCCAAACGGAGGGCGAGATAGAGTTCTGGTCCGATATGCCAAACGGAGGGCGAGATAGAGTTCTGGTCCGATATGCCAAACGGAGGGCGAGATAGAGTTTTGTATGTGTTTCTGTGTGTGGAGTAAAGGTGATCTAGAGTTTGTGTGTTTCTGTGTGTGGGGTAAAGGTGATCTAGAGTTTTGTATGTGTTTCTGTGTGTGGGGTAAAGGTGATCTAGAGTTTCTGTGTTTCTGTGTGTGGGGTAAAGGTGATCTAGAGTTTCTATGTTTATGTGTGTGGAGTAAAGGTGATCTAGAGTTTCTGTGTTTCTGTGTGTGGGGTAAAGGTGATCTAGAGTTTTGTATGTGTTTCTGTGTGTGGAGTAAAGGTGATCTAGAGTTTCTATGTTTATGTGTGTGGAGTAAAGGTGATCTAGAGTTTCTGTGTTTCTGTGTGTGGGGTAAAGGTGATCTAGAGTTTTGTATGTGTTTCTGTGTGTGGAGTAAAGGTGATCTAGAGTTTTGTATGTGAGGTAAAGGTGATCTAGAGTTTCTGTGTTTCTGTGTGTGGGGTAAAGGTGATCTAGAGTTGTGTATGTGTTTCTGTGTGTGGAGTAAAGGTGATCTAGAGTTTCTGTGTTTCTGTGTGTGGAGTAAAGGTGATCTAGAGTTTGTGTGTTTCTGTGTGTGGGGTAAAGGTGATCTAGAGTTTTGTATGTGTTTCTGTGTGTGGGGTAAAGGTGATCTAGAGTTTCTGTGTTTCTGTGTGTGGAGTAAAGGTGATCTAGAGTTTGTGTGTTTCTGTGTGTGGGGTAAAGGTGATCTAGAGTTTTGTATGTGTTTCTGTGTGTGGGGTAAAGGTGATCTAGAGTTTCTGTGTTTATGTGTGTGGAGTAAAGGTGATCTAGAGTTTCTGTGTTTCTGTGTGTGGGGTAAAGGTGATCTAGAGTTTTGTATGTGTTTCTGTGTGTGGGGTAAAGGTGATCTAGAGTTTATGTGTTTCTGTGTGTGGATTAAAGGTGATCTAGAGTTTCTGTGTTTCTGTGTGTGGGGTAAAGGTGATCTAGAGTTTTGTATGTGTTTCTGTGTGTGGAGTAAAGGTGATCTAGAGTTTCTGTGTTTCTGTGTGTGGATTGAAGGTGATCTAGAGTTTCTGTGTTTCTGTGTGTGGGGTAAAGGTGATCTAGAGTTTCTATGTTTCTGTGTGTGGATTAAAGGTGATCTAGAGTTTCTGTGTTTCTGTGTGTGGGGTAAAGGTGATCTAGAGTTTTGTATGTGTTTCTGTGTGTGGAGTAAAGGTGATCTAGAGTTTTGTATGTGTTTCTGTGTGTGGGGTAAAGGTGATCTAGAGTTTCTGTGTTTCTGTGTGTGGGGTAAAGGTGATCTAGAGTTTTGTATGTGTTTCTGTGTGTGGAGTAAAGGTGATCTAGAGTTTTGTATGTGAGGTAAAGGTGAGCTAGAGTTTCTGTGTCTCTGTGTGTGGGGTAAAGGTGATCTTTGTCACCTCTAGTTACACAGGTGACATGCTGGCAAAAATGAAGTAAGACGGATTTCAGTTTCCCTGCATTAAAATATTACAATTCTTCAGGTCCTGTTAATAGGATGGTCTGGAACGGAGCTTGTCTAGTTTGTTCTCTGGTGATTGGTGATTTACCAATAGAACAGAGCTTGTCTAGTTTGTTCTCTGGTGATTGGTCATTTACCAATAGAACAGAGCTTGTCTAGTTTGTTCTCTGGTGATTGGTCATTTACCAATAGAACAGAGCTTGTCTAGTTTGTTCTCTGGTGATTGGTCATTTACCAATAGAACAGAGCTTGTCTAGTTTGTTCTCTGGTGATTGGTCATTTACCAATAGAACAGAGCTTGTCTAGTTTGTTCTCTGGTGATTGGTCATTTACCAATAGAACAGAGCTTATCTAGTTTGTTCTCTGGTGATTGGTCATTTACCAATAGAACAGAGCTTGTCTAGTTTGTTCTCTGGTGATTGGTCATTTACCAATAGAACAGAGCTTGTCTAGTTTGTTCTCTGGTGATTGGTCATTTACCAATAGAACAGAGCTTGTCTAGTTTGTTCTCTGGTGATTGGTCATTTACCAATAGAACAGAGCTTGTCTAGTTTGTTCTCTGGTGATTGGTCATTTACCAATAGAACAGAGCTTGTCTAGTTTGTTCTCTGGTGATTGGTCATTTACCAATAGAACAGAGCTTATCTAGTTTGTTCTCTGGTGATTGGTCATTTACCAATAGAACAGAGCTTGTCTAGTTTGTTCTCTGGTGATTGGTCATTTACCAATAGAACAGAGCTTGTCTAGTATGTTCTCTGGTGATTGGTCATTTACCAATAGAACAGAGATTGTCTAGTTTGTTCTCTGGTGATTGGTCATTTACCAATAGAACAGAGGGTACAGGTGTTTATTTGTCTCCTCAGGGAGCCCACTTGTTTGCCTCTTTTGCAGTGTCTCTTCCTCTTTCGAGTCCAGGGATTAGGGCCTGGTCTGAGCAGTATGTCAAAAGCTGCCAACTTGTTGAAGTAGACATCTGAATCAAAATGGAAGTTAGGGATCACTGTTCTGATGTCCAGAAGCTCTTTTCGGTCATAGGAAACTATCCCGTGTATATAGCCAAGTTATCATTGACTATCCACTGCAGAGCCATCTTCATTAATCTTCACACACACACACACACACACACACACACAAAATGGAGTTCTGAGCCTGTTCACCGGGCCTTGTCCTGGTCCCGGCCTGGACTAGCAGAGAACACAGTGTGTTTGGCACATTTACTCAATTATTCATTATTGCTTGATTTCTGCAATGTGCTCATTTTTGTTTTTGTCAGTCTTGTTTTTTAGTGGCACAAAAGAAGTGAATACTAAATGTGGGATAAAAAAAGGTGGGCTATACTGTATTATGATGCATTATTTTGAGCAGCTTTGTGTTGCTAATTTACAGTCACTGTGTGCCTGCAGACTATATGGCTACAGGGGACCCAGAAGATTAGCTACACAGATAACATCTTAATGATTCAATAGGATAACATCTGACTGACAGTCACAGATCAGCTCTCCTACAACCTTTAGGTAGACTTTTACATTACATTAGATTCACTTATTTTCTAAAGTGTACCATAGTATTTTTATTTCACATTTTCATGTTGTTGAATATGTGAGCCTATAATTAACACAAAAACTATTTTGAGTGCGTCATGAATTCATTTCAGTGTCACAAAAATAGCGATAGGCCTGTATATTTCTGTCCATGGCTTTGATAATATCATAGAGATTGGATGAAGTGTTCATGGCGTCTCTAGGTGAATAGTCAGAGCAGCGGGGCGTTTTTCCCGCTGCTATTGGCTATACAACCGGGAGAGGCGTGGCTCCGTTAGACAAAACAGTCAACGCGCCTCGGACTGAACCATACAAACCGCTGTTAAACTCAATAGAAGGAGGTCTCAACCCTAGAGAAAAGCAACAGCTATAGACCAGCACCCTTATCATACAGTTCTTTTGACAGTGTGCACAGACTTATTCTGCAATAACTGACAGTATTTGTTGGTGTTCTGGTCCAAAATCAGCAGCTATGGATTTGGTGTGGTTGGTGTGTTTGGCTGTGAGCTTCGGAACCTGGTTCGCCTCTGCAGAGAGACATAGCGTCTTCTGGAATAGCACAAACCCAAAGTAGGTGTTCTTAATCTCTTTCTCTCTGTGTGTGCGTATTTTGGTGTAGCACACATTAAAAGTGTGTGTGGTTTCTGTTTACGCGCACCTAGTGCTCAACTCACTTTGAGAATGATTATCTGACACTACACCAGGCCAACTTAAATACACTTTCTGTCAAGGAACAAATACTGTGTGTCTCATCCACTCAATGGATAGCCTACGCGCTGAATTTCCTCGGATTCTTTATCAGACATCCAGCCCCACTGGACACACACGGCCTGGTTGAATCAACGTCGATTGCACGTCATTTCAATGAAATGTTGAACCAATGTGGAATAGAAGTTGACATCTGGATTTTGTTATTGCTTTTTACTTCTTCCACTTGTAGGATATTAGGTGAAGGCTGTGTGACTTGTTGTATTAGCTGTCTGCTTGCCCTTTTAACCAGGTAACAGAATTGTAATCAGGCTATGGGAGGCCAATCGCGCCGCAGGGCATAAACAGAGAACAAGGGAAAGATTGGGAACGAATTCTGAGACAGATGGACAGACAGAATCAACCATATATGTGATCTCGATACATAGACAGACTTCCTCACACGGCATAAAAATAAAGCCTGACATGAACCAACTCGACCTGAGTGTCTGAATATAGACTGTATGTCTGTGTTTCACTCGAGTGGTGCTGTTGACAGTCTGACACTTCAGCTCTCCAAAGGGGGAGATGGGGTGAGATGTCCAATGCTGATTGTTTTGGGGTCAGAAATTGTAATGCTACCCTGCCACTCAGTGAGATCAATGGAGCTTGACCGCATATGTGAGGCAGTGTGATTTATTGAGCTTTTAGCACAGAGCTGAAGATGGTGAGAAAGAAGGATGGATTATTTTATAGAGAAAATGTACAAAGACTGAGGGGTCACGGTTTCAGCCGACTGGGTCGACGTTATTGTCCCTTCTTATCGGCCTTTTTGTGTTACCTTAATTCGATTTGCACCATGTCTCTGTAGCCTCATTCTCCTTAGGACAATGATGATGACAGAACACTAAATTAGATTTCCTATGAAATGGGAAAGACATTGGTTTTGTAATTGAATTAATGACGTGAGCACAGGAAAATATTGTTGACGAGTCATACCATGTCATGCGTCGTGACGTAATGGGTTTTGTCGGTGTGAGTCAGTCGTGTACTTTACCTGTTCTGTACACAGGTCTGACTTCACCTGGGTTTGTCGGTATGACAGCACTGAGACGGTGCCTCGAGCACAAGGAACACGACTTCTGTTGATCAGGTGATATGAGGAAGAGAGAGGGAGAAAAGAACTGAAGAGAAGGACATCTGAACTAAACTCTTAGTCCATAATGACAAAAGAAAGAGGTTATAGAGGAGAAATCAGAGCTTCAGAGTTGTAGGTCAAGTGAGAATTGCTATGAATGCAGAGAAATACAGAAAGAACATTTGAGGGGCAGTGTGAGTGTGTGTGTGTGTGGTGTGTGTGTGTGTGTGTGTGTGTGTGTGTTTTAACTATACTTGACAGGAAGTCCCCACCAGAATAGTAAACAAACATTTGACCAACTGGGGACATTTTTTGTTGATCCCCACAAGATCAAATGTTATTTCTAGGGTTAGGAGCTAGGTTTAGGTTAAGGTTAGGGTTGGGGGTTAACCTTGTCCCCACAAGTTTATCTGCGCAAGACTGTGTTCTTTAATCCGGCTCTGGACCACATTCCCACTCTAACTTGTGTTGCATAACATCATCATCAACAACAACAATCATCATGTACACTAATCCTTTTCGTAGCAGACTAAAGATAGACTAACGCATAACCAGACAGATATGCTCACACACTGTCCACTAAAGACCGATAGACTCACACTGATAACTATTACTCACGATACAAGCTCTACTCACACATTCTGTACTGCATATGTCTCACACACACACACACACTTTTTTTCCCCAGAAGTCTTTATCTAAAGTCTCTGAAAACCTCCAATTGGAACTCAGTGAATGTGGTTTTCAGAAGGAGAATAATCAGTGTTAAAATTGAAGACCTAATCCTAGTCTGGCCCGTACCCACCTGCAACTGTTACCACATGTTTACTGTATAATCCCTTGTCCTTCTCTTTAATCCCTCTTTCTTTTTCAACTTTCTCTTTCTCTCTGGGCAGTTTTCAGTCTTCTTTCAGCCTGAAAGCCCAATCTGGTCTCTCAACTGTCGTCCCACTTTACACTGTGTCTCAACCACCTGATTCACTCTCATGTGATCAATCTGTCAGTCAGACTGACAGCCAGTGAATCACTGAGTTTAATTGATTCTAATTGATTCCTGGCTGATTGATCTAAGGCGATCAGGTGTAAACTGATGTTTACTGACTGACTTCGGCTGGTAACACACAGATCGCTCAGTGAGTGTGTACAGTTGTCAGTCTCCAACTTGACTGGTGTAGAAACTGGTTTTTCGCAGTCTGTTCCAACCGTGTGTGTGTGTGTGTGTGAGAGAGAGACTGGGCTTGTTTCGACCTGATCCAACAGCTTAATCATTAGTTCTGGCGCAATACCTTGTTACTGGAGGTGTTTTTGTTGTTTTTGACTGAGGGTGAGTGTGTAGTGTTGCCTGAACTCCAATGTCAGAGAAAGGGAGGGGCCCTGCATGTAGGCGATAGTACGGAGCACTGGTAAATCAGTGACTCTCTCTCACACACACACACATACTCTCTCCCTCTTGGGGCAGGAGGGAGGAGTTGGGTGTTAATATTAGTAGCAGCCAGCATTCCACACTTCCCCTGTTACTATACTCAACTCTGTCAGCTGTGTTTGACCCCCCCCCCTTTCCTTCCTTCTCTCCCTCCCTCTGTACCTGTCTGTTCCTCTCTCCATCGCCACTCCCTCTTCTCCACACCAGCTGCGTCTTCTCCAGCTTGTTATTGCCTGACCACCTATCTCACTCTCTCTCCATGAGTTCATCTCTACCACATATTCATGTTCTCCTCTCCTATATAGCTATACATTTCCAATCCTCTGTCTTTTGTCTTTCTCTCTCGTGTTGTTGAGGTGTTGGGCTTGTCTGAACAGATATGTCCTAGAGGAAGAGGTTTAGGCTGGTGGAGGAAGAGGGTGGTGTGGTTGTAAAGTTAAATGTGTGATTTTCTTCTCTGTTGTAAAGCTCTTCTTTCCTCTGGCTATATTCCCCCTCTCTCTATTCTGAAACCCTCCCCTCTCTCTATTCTGAAACCCTCCCCTCTCTCTATTCTGAAACCCTCTGCGTTCTCTATTTTGAAGCCCTCTACTCTCTCTCCTTCTCCCCTCTCTCTATTCTGAAGCCCTCCACTCTCTCTCCTTCTCCCCTCTCTCTATTCTGAAACCCTCCCCTCTCTCTATTCTGAAGCCCTCCACTCTCTCTCCTTCTCCCCTCTCTCTTATGGATCCCACCTTTCAATTCAAGGGGCTTTATTGGCATGAGAAACATATGTTAACATTGCAAAAGCAAGTCTCTCTCTCTCTACCACTTCATCTGTCGCTCTGGGTCTCTAATCCTACAGCAGAATGAGGGGGAAATACACGCGCACACAGATTACAGACGATCTGAGCTGTAATCTGACTAGCTGACCTATAGACACGAAAATCGTCATTGTCATTCTGCTGCATTTTATATTTAGAATAGATTATATCCTTGTTATCTCTCTGGCGTAACACACGTGTGTGTGTGTGTGTGTGTGTGTGTGTGTGTGTGTGTGTGTGTGTGTGTGTGTGTGTGTGTGTGTGTGTGTTAGTCAATCTGAAGCTCCTTAAATATGTAGAGGAATATATCCTACAGAGAACAATCAGTTAAAGGAGCCAATAGGGTAGCTCCAGTCAGTGAGCTACACAGCATATAGTTCTGTCCATTCAATCACATCTAGGCATATAGCTTGTTTCCTGCTGACATAACAGCTGTCTTACCTAACACTCTCACACACACATTATCATGGATGTAACATAAAAGCTTTGCCGTGTTTAAATTATGTATTTTTTAAAAATACTTTAATTAGCACCACCTGGGCCCCCTTCCATCTCAACTCTTCCTCTCTGCTCCTTATCTATGGTCCAGACTTCCTCTCTCTCTCCGTTAGTCCCTCTCTTTCTCACAGACCCTGCTCTGTTTTCCTGAGTAGATTTCCACACAGATCACAGCAGCTTGCTGTGTCTCCCCACTGTTACGGTTTGTCTCAATTCTACAGTACTGAGGACTGCTTTATCCTCACGTTATCACATTGTGTGTGTAGGGTCATGTTTGTGTGTCCAGTATCATCTCATGTAGTGTTTCAGAGATGGCTCTCTGTTGCCCCCTAAGGGCCACTTCCAGGCTCAGGCCTGACTGACTGACTGGCATCCTTCTCTGTTTGAAGCAACCAGGATATTCCAGTCTCAGGCCTGACTGACTGACTGACTTCCTTCTCTGTTTGAAACAACCAGGATATTCCAGTCTCAGGCCTGACTGACTGACTGACTGACTTCCTTCTCTGTTTGAAGCAACCAGGATATTCCAGTCTCAGGCCTGACTGACTGACTGACTTCCTTCTCTGTTTGAAACAACCAGGATATTTCCAACAATAATTTTTGCAATTCATGTCATTCACTTTGAATGAATGAAAATAGTTTTGACCCCAACCGTGTTATTCTGTATAATCCAGATTGAACCAGGGTTAGTTGGAATATAATCGCCCTGGTTGAGAGACCTGTGAGTCTAGTTCTCCTCATTGACCTAAACCAACCTGCATATCTAGCAACCTGCCAACATGTAGCCTCTTTCTATTCATCTGAAAGAGAGTTGGGAACAGAAAGCGGGGGATGGGTAGAAGAGTAAGGGATTTGTGTTGAGAAATTAGGCTGTCATGAAGAGCTCTGATATTATGTTACCTTTTTAAGAGCAAGGGAAGAATAGAGGAGGGAGAGGGGGGTGAGTTAATTTAGAGCGCATAAAGGGGAGAAAGACAGAGGGAGGAGAGATGGATGAATGGATGGCTGGCTGGAGGGAAGGGAGAAAAGGTTGTGTTGACATTTTTAAAGGCTCTCAAACCCTGCAATTCCTTATAAAGAATCACACATACGATGACTGTGGTAGTACTAATTGGAGTCTGGATGTGATAATGGGGGTTGGGACAGAATGATTAGACTCCTGTTATTCTGACCTGTTGGAGCGTGACAGACAGAAGAATGACCTCTTTGGAACTCTCCTCTTGGGAGAGAATGTGGGAGATTAGAGTGTTCTAGAGAGGTTCTACTAGGGGAGTTGGTGTATAATACTGTATTAGTAGATACAACTCAAACCCAGATTACAACTGACAGGCCTATATCCTCTTGAGTTGAGATGTGAATGTGGGATACCACAGTGAATTAATAGGGTCATTTATATGCCTGTGTGTGCAGATTTTATAGTTGTATGGTGTGAGAGCATTCTATTCCACAGACTCTCACAAACCCCAGAAGCCCTGTCATGACATTCCTCGTGTGTGTGTTGCCGACTATCTGTGGAGTATATGGTGGGTTTTGTTAACAGTGCTGACTCTCCTTCAGACCCTGTGTGTGTGTGTGTGTGTGTGTGTGTGTGTGTCTAGACTCTCCCTTGCTGAGTCCGTGGGAGTGTGTATGAGGATTCTGACTCTGAACTCTAACCCCTGTGACCTGCCTGACAGTTTGTAACATTCCCCAAAGAATGAGAGCAGGAGGAGATGGGGAGAAAGGAGAGCATTTTGGTTGTGGGTTTTTATATGGAAAACACAGGAGGGATGGAGGGAGAGAAGAGAAATGGGCCTATAAGTAGGGAAGAGAAGAGAGGGGATAGATGTGATAACAGCAAGATATGAGGAGAGGACTTCAAAGCTGTTGAGAACTTAATGAGGTGTTAAACAACTCACCCAAATCACCCTACTGTCATAACCACCTACCGCAAACACACACACATCTGTGACGCAGTAGCTGCAGTAGCAGCTCTGAGAACTGTTCAGTTCAGAGAAGAGCTGAAGGGAGACTACCTTCCACCCTGGCTGTTTACACACACCTCAGTGAGAGACACACACACACACCTACCTACCTCAGTGAGACAGGCACCTCAGTGAGACAGGCACCTCAGTGAGACAGGCACCTCAGTGAGACAGGCACCTCAGTGAGACAGGCACCTCAGTGAGACAGGCAGGCTCTGCCCTGATTAATAGATGTGCTCAAGTGCCTGGGCTGTGAGGCGGCCTGAATTCTGGTATTCAGAGAACCTCTCCCTCACACACGCGTAGCTATCACATTAACGCAACTCTCACTCTCCTGTGAACTGTCAGAGTAGAAGGACGAAGGAGAGGGAAAGACTATACTGTTGGGAGGGAGGGAGGAAGGGGTGCTTGTGTTCCAGGTGTGAGTCTGGCCCTGTGTCAACTGGCTTCAATCAGCTGGACTTCTCCCAGATCCCTAGGCTGAGATTGAACACACACTCTCACACCCCTCCCATTGATAAGTATGGCCGTCAACGTTACTGCAAATCTAGCTTCATCGTGATTATTGTACAGAGTCAATTCATGGGCAACATGGACCACGTGCAAAATGCTGAGAGCCATAGTACCTGCAACACACCTCACCTTATCACATCTACATCAGCCTCTACTAGTGAGCAGAGGACACTGAGCACAGCCTTGGGGCTAGAGGGGGTGAAGGTTGGGGGGCAGACTGGAGTCTAGTCAGCTCCAGGGTTTATGTCTTTGGGGGGAGGAGTAATTACACCCTATTCAGAACCCCTCCCCTTTGTGGGCAACAGCTTGGCCCCAGACCCCAGATAGTTTTTAATTAAGTAGGAAGAGCGACAAAGGGAGATCTGAAAGTTTGTGTGGAGTGACAGATTAGCAACAGAATATGTGTTTTGACAGCTTTAGAGAGGAACATGTTTTTAAGGAGAAGCTGTGATTAGTGTGGAAATCAGGTGGATTCCATTCAGTTAGGAAAGTCTCTTTACTCTACTGTAGCAGTGCAGTTCTCTCATGCCGTTCGTCTCAACCCTGTCATTACCAGTCTGAGTCAAAGAAATAAGAAAGGAACACAGATTTGTTTGTCAATTAAGCGCTTGAACCGCAGACCGGTGTGTGTGCATGCGAAGGCTAAGCCAAAGATATCATCCTGTTTTGAAGTGGTGTGAGAAAGAGGCTAATCTAGCTATTAGCCCTGGCTAATGAGCCTAGGTATGGGCTCTGCTAACAATACATGTTGTAACAGGCAGGTTACTCTCGATAGGTCTCACACAGACACACACACACACACACAGTGGCAGGGGGGGTTAGAGACCCACATGGAGCCAGTATGTCTGTCACTTAAGGACAACAACAACAACAGTACAGAAAGGAGGGATGAAAGGAGGGAGGCAGGATACCAGATTCCTCCTGTTCCAGGCTTTGATGTTTGGACACACACTAACGCAACATAAACATGTATGAACTGGGTTCTTCACACTGTCTCTCTCACACACAAAGCTAGTGTATACATTACTATGAGCCCTTCCTCCCTAATTAAAGTGCCACCAGCTGCCTGTGATACAGACGCTCTCTCTCTCGTGGCACAGGACAGAGCCACACACCCAGAGTATGTGGCAGGGTGTTTGTGCTGTGGCCTGTGTGGATGTCTGTTCAGCCCAGGGCTGGGAACCAATGAGACTCTGACGTGCATATTCTACTGATTACATCCTCAGGGATAACAAGCTCTTACCCACAAACTCAACCTCTCTTCCAGAAAAGTGTGTGTGTGTGTGCACCCTGCCAGCACCACTGACTCCACTCGGCAACTCATAGTCCCTGTGTGAGCTGAATCCTAATAGGCCTGGAGGACAGCTGGAAATCACTGTTTTAATTTGATACCCAGATACAGCACTTTGTTTCTTTCATCTCTCTAACATTCCTTCCTACCAGAAAAATACGTTCCACTGCTCTACCCAATGTTCTAGGGTTTATTTCATGAGGTGTGTGTGTGTTAGACGTGTGTCCTTTCACGTGTATACCTCAGTAGATTGGAGGGGTTGACTGGAGGGAGGGAGGGAGGGTGAAACAACCACCACAACAACAGTTTAAAATCTAGAACTGAGATGGAGGGAATGCTTAAAGAATCATAGTCAATGGAGGGTGAAGATGAAAATGAACAGAGAGAGACTGTTTCCACCTCCCTCAATATTTATTTTTCATGGAGGGAGGAAGAAAGAAGTAGGAAGAGACAGAATCAGGGGTGAAGAGTCACTAGAGGAGTAAAAACAGTCACCCACTGACACTCCAACAGGTGGAGAGGGAAAGAAGGAGAGGGAGAGGGACAAAGAGAGATGATAACTAACCCATTCAAATGACTTGTGTAGGAAGGGAGAGAGATTAAATGACTTGTGCAGACAGCACATGTATATGACAGACAGAGACAGAAGGAGAAACTGTCACTCAACCTATTCTCCATGGACACAGCTGGCCAGTGAAACTCTACTCTTAAAACAACATGAGTGGAACGCTCCAGAAAACAGATGAGGGATCGGCAGAAAGAGTGTAGGTGTGTAGTGGTGTGTTCTTGTCTAAATAAATACATCAAACAAGTTCAGCCAGTGACTCCTGATTGGCTACTCAGTAATTATCATTGTCTGGGTGACAGGTCTACACTAGGACTCACGCAATCACACACACGTGCCGCAGGTACACACACACACACACACACACACACACACACACACTGTCTGTTTGGGCTGAGTCTTATTAACAGCTTTTTGTGTTTATGATTGTCTGTGAGTGTTTATTATGAGTGTGTGTTTGAGTAAGTCAGTTCTTCCATGCGTGTTTGTTCATGCGAGAGGAACAGCCCACCCAAACATGGGCTCAACTCTGTCATCTGGATGGGAATGGGCTCAACTCTGTCATCTGGCTGGGAATGGGCTCAACTCTGTCATCTGGCTGGGAATGGGCTCAACTCTGTCATCTGGATGGGAATGGGCTCAACTCTTTCATCTGGCTGGGAATGGGCTCAACTCTGTCATCTGGCTGGGAATGGGCTCAACTCTGTCATCTGGCTGGGAATGGGCTCAACTCTGTCATCTGGCTGGGAATGGGCTCAACTCTGTCATCTGGCTGGGAATGGGCTCAACTCTGTCATCTGGATGGGAATGGGCTCAACTCTGTCATCTGGATGGGAATGGGCTCAACTCTGTCATCTGGCTGGGAATGGGCTCAACTCTGTCATCTGGCTGGGAATGGGCTCAACTCTGTCATCTGGATGGGAATGAGCCGTGATGATATTTCATAATGTTACGTTTGTTCCAGTCAGTCAGAGAGGACTACTAGATGTAAGGTCATCTAAAGATAATTGCCAACCATGTCACTAACCACTTCTCTTCTCTTGCTCCCTAGTTTCCTATGGGATGAGTACACAGTGGAGGTGAAAATCAACGACTACCTGGACATCATCTGTCCTCACTACACACGCGGGGAGCTGCCGTCCCAGGAGGCCGAGCGGTACGTGCTGTACATGGTGGAGAAGGAGGACTATGAGGTGTGTAAGCCCCACTCCTTCGACCAGCTGCGTTGGGAATGTTCCCGGCCCTTCGCTGCCCACGCCCCCGAGAGGTTCTCCGAGAAGTTCCAGCGCTTCACCCCCTTCACCCTGGGCAAGGAGTTCAGACAGGCAGAGAGCTACTACTATATCTGTAAGTATATCAATACTATAGTAGTACTACACATTAACTAATACCACTACTATCTATGTGCAGTACTTCTGAATGAATACTACCACTTAACTGTACAATAGACTACTCTAACACAATGCTTGGGTATTTGTACTAAACCTCCCTCTTCTCCCTCTTCAGCCAAGCCGCTGCATCACCACGGCCAGGAGTGTCTGAGACTGAAGGTGGATGTGGTTGGACCTCATGGTGAGCTCCATTCCCCTGTCTCCGTCAACATGCTAGCATTAGCTTCTGTTAGCTTTAGCCTTTAGAGGGTTTTCCTATGGTAGCATTAGCTTCCGTTAGCATCAATGGCTAAGCTTAGTGTTCCCCATATTCAGTGCTGTTCCCGTTGGGTGTTCATACAATCAAGTTCTTACCAATGACTTCTTGTCTTCTACAGGTTCTGGGAAGGCCAAGGCTGACAAAGGCAAGGATGGAGCGATGGAGGAAGCGATGGATGGAGGAAATGGAAAGATGGGAGGAGGAGGAGGAGTGCACAACCCCTCCAACAGGCTTCCAGCCGGTACGTCTCCCTTCTGTCCATCCAGTGAGACAGTCAGATGTACAGTAGAATTGTTCCACTTGTTTCTGATAATAACATGTTCTCTCTCTCTCTCCAGATGACCCTACTGTGTTGGAGCCTAAGGTTCAGAAGAGTGTGGGTAGTTCAGGTGTTCAGCTGGTCTCTCTGTCGGTCTTCTTCACCCTGTTCCCCGTCCTACTATCCCTGTTACTATGTTGAGACTGAGTTAAAGACCTAGCTACAGAGACACTGTCAACCCAATGCTGGACATTGGCACAGAGAATTTTTATAGATATTTTTATATTTGCAACTGGACTGAGCTGCTCTGTGTGTGATTGGAACGTGGATCGTTCCAGAGACCATGATCTTCAAGAGTATTTTCTGAAGGATGTGTTTCTACATGTTTTTGTAAATGAAAGAGGATGGATGCTATTCCCCCTTTTCTCCTTTTCACTCCATTTGATCTGTATGGACACTTGGAAACCCCACTGACACTGGAACAGATCTAACTGGAAATGTGATCATTATTAGAAAACTGATAACTGTTTTCATGATTACCCTGAATTGAAGTTTAACAGTGATATACACTGGGTGTAAAAAAACAAGATCAGTACCTTCCTAATATCGAGTTGCACCCCCTTTTGCCCTCAGAAAAGCCTCAATTCGTCAGGGCATGAACTCTATAAGGTGTCGAAAGCGTTCCACAGGGATGCTGGTCCATGTTGACTCCATTGCTTCTCACAGTTGTGTCAAGTTGGCTGGATGTCCTTTGGGTGGTGAAAGATTCTTGATATACACACAGGAAACTGTTGAGCGTGAAAAACCCAGCAGTGTTACAGTTCTTGACACACTCAAACCGGTGTGCCTTGTACCTGCTACCATACCCCGTTCAAAGGCACTTCAATCTTTTGTCTTGCCCATTCACACTCTGAATGGCACATATACACAATCCATGTCTCAATTGTCTCAAGGCTTAAAAATCCTTCGTTAACCTGTATCCTCCCCTTCATCTACACTGATTGAAGTGGATTTAGCAAGTGACATCATAGTCTGACATGGAAAGAGCAGGTGCTCCTAATGTTTTGTACACTCAGTGTATAATGTGGGTACATATTCTTGGTTCAATCTGAAATAGTTTGAGCCAAAGCCTACAGTAGTCCTCAAACGGCCTCATGTTTCCTCCTCTACATGTAGAGACTATTGATGTATATAGATGTAAATGTATTAACTGACCTTCCTCTAAGAACGGTTCATGTCTTGTATAGTGTAGTAGATACTCAGGTCAATGGGGATGTTTCTTCTTGACATGTCACTAAAATCAAACTAAAGTGTATTTGTCACGTCCACAGGATACAGCAGGTGTGAACAGTATAGTAAAATGCTTACTTGCAAGCTCTTCCTCAACAATGCAGTATTCAATTATAATTCACTGTACAAAACCCAATGATGTGATAATCTGTGCTTTAGAGTATGCATCTATCACACACTAGAACAAAACACACATTCTATGTTGTAGATATACACATATTTACATAACCAGATCCTTTGTCATTGAGATGGTACAATAGCTTCTTGGGAACAAATTGGGATTGTTTTAGTCATTTGCTGGTTTGCTTTTGTATGTCTTTATGGTTTAGTGTTGAACAGATGTGTGTGTATAGGAACGAGATGGAGGGAATGGGAGTTGAGGGGAAAGAGGAGAGCAAAGCGCTAATGACAGGATTCTGAGTGGGTGTTGTGATTGCATGACGGCTGGGAGCTGTGCTTCCTTCCTTTACTGATGGTCATTCATCGCATACTCTGATATACTGTAAACAACGTCACACAAACAACATAGCCGGTACACTGGACATTATGGTGTGTGTACAGCACAGTAGGTTGGTGGCACCCTAATTGGGGAGAACTGACTCGTGGTAATGACTGGAGTGGAATCGGTGGAATGGCATCTCATACATAAACACATGGATGCCAGGTGTTTGATGCCATTCCATTAGCTCCGTTCCAGACATTATTATGAGCCGTCCTCCCTTCAGCAGCCTCCTGTGGTTTACAGGTGTTACACAAAATGCAAAGGAAATCCCTACATACAGACACTGTATTGTAATTTGTTTTTGTAAATGTTTGTATGGAAAATTTGTACATAGAAAAATATGAAAATAACAGCATTTGTTTAAAATGTGAAAACTTTAATGTAATTAAAACAGTGATATAATAAATCTGACTTGAGTGCTTTCAATTCTCACATTTTATAGCCAAAGGTAAAGACCTTGATGGTCACACTTTCAAAGTTGTTACTTTTGACACAATTCACAGCTGGAGTTGAAATCTTTCACTGCAACATTCTGACATTTGTTTTGATGGTTGACAAAGGTGACTCTCCAAGCCCCTCCCTCTGCCCTCTGAAGAAATCTCACCCTTTCGCCAACTCCCCTCATGTCTTTCCTGTGCTCTTCCCTCGCTTTTCCCATTTCTGTCTTTCACCCTGGGCTGGTTTTCTCTGGCCATAACATCACAGCCCTCTGGCCAAACATCGGTGTGGAGAGGGATGAGAGAGCTACTATTTGGCCCTAAACAGAGAGTACACAGTGGCAGAATACCTGACCCCCTGTGACTGACCCAAACTTAAGGAAAGCCTTGTGTAACGAGTGTGCTGAGAGTCGGGAAGCAAGTTCAGGGAGTGAGTGTTTTAATAAATAAACAACTAAATACCAAACAAATGCACAGAAATGATGATGCCTGGGGAAGGACCCAAAGGGAGTGTCCAGGTGAGTCTGATGACATGCAGGAGCGCGTCACAATGGTGACAGGTGTGTGCCATAACGAGCAACCTGGTGACCTAGAGGCTGGAGAGGGCGCACACATGACACTTTGACTATGTACAGACTCAGTGAGCATAGCCTTGCTATTGAGAAAAGCTGCCATAGTCAGATATGGCTCTTGAGAAGACGGGCTATGTGCACACTGCCCACAAAATGAGGTGGAAACTGCTGCACTTCCTAACCTCCTGTCCAATGTATGACCATATTAGAGACACATATTTCCCTCAGATTATACAGATCCACTGTTCATTTTTATTGTTTATTTCAATTTTGTGTATTTTCTACTTCACTTGCTTTGGCAATGTTAACATGTGTTTCCCATGCCAAAAAAGCCTCTTGAAATGAAAATTAAAATAATAATTTTAGAGATGAGAGAGTAGAGAGGCGCGACAGGAGACCATGAGCAAACTGACACCTGGGTATGAAAGTGCTACTTTCGCTCTCTCCCTCATACTCTCCCTTGTCCTTTTATTTGCTATCTTGTCTCTTCTCTACCTCCCTCCCTCCCTTCCTCAATCCAATTCAAAGGGCTTTATTGGCATGGGAAACATGTTGACATTGCCAAAGCAAGTGAAATAGATCAACTTTTCCAAAGGAATAGATATTTTGTCAATTAGGGTGTGCAGGGTGAGTATGTGGTCTGTCGTATGGTAATTTGTGTTTTTTTTAAACAATTTGCTCAGTACATTGTTTTCACTGAATAAATGTATGAGTCTGCTGTTAAGGATAATGCAAAGGATTTTCCCAAGGTTGCTGTTGATGCATATCCAACGGTAGTTATTGGGGTCATTTGTCTCCACTTTGTGGTTTGCGGTGATCAGTCCTTGGTTTGCGGTGATCAGCCTGAGCTGTGGAGGATGTTAAAAAGTTGAAGTATAGCCGATTGGAATTTGTTGTCTGTATATTTGATCATTTCATTTAGGATTACAACGCCACAGGCCTTTCTGGGTTGGAGGGTTCTTATTTTGTCCTGTAGTTAATTCAATGTAATCGGAGAATCCAGTGGGTTCTGGTAGTCTTTAATAGCTGATTCTAAGATTTGAATTTGTGAATGTATATGTTTTTGATGTGTGTTCTTAGTTATAGAGTCAAAAAGATTGGAGAAGTGGTTTCTCCATACATCTCCGTTTTAGATAGATTACTCTTCGTGTTGTTGTTTGTTTAGTGTGTTCCAGTTTTCCCAGATGTGGTTAGATTCTATGGATTATTCAATTACATTAAGCTGTTTTCCTACATGCTGTTCCTTATTTTTCCGTAGTGTATTTCTGTATTGATTTAGTGATTTACAATAGTGAAGGCGTAGTCTCAGGTTTCTGGGTCTCTATGTTTTTTGTTGGTTAGGTTTCTCATTTTCTTTCTTTGTTTTTTCCATTCTTCATCTAACTCTCTCTCTCTCTGCCCTGTCTCCTGTGAAAACTCCACATCCGCTGCCACCATGTTGAGTTGGACTGCAGGGCTGCCCATATAGGTAGTACCACCTATATGTTCCAACCCATCTTAATATTTTCTTTAAATTGGCCAGTCTGAGATATGGCTTTTTCTTTGCAACTCTGCCTAGAAGGCCAGCATCCCAGAGTCGCCTCTTCACTGTTGACGTTGAGACTGGTGTTTTGTGGGTACTATTTAATGAAACTGCCAGTTGAGTACTTGTGAGGCGTCTGTTTCTCAAACTAGACACTAATGTACTTGTCCTCTTTCTCAGTTGTGCACCGGGACCTCCCACTCCTCATTCTATTCTGGTTAGATTCAGTTTGCGCTATTCTGTGAAGGCAGTAGTACACAGCGTTGTACGAGATCTTCAATTTCTTGGCAATTTCTTGCATGGAATAGCCTTCATTTCTCGGAACAAGAATAGACTGACAAGTTTCAGAAGAAAGTTATTTGTTTCTGGCATTTTTATCCTGTAATCGAACCCACAAATGCTGACTCTCCATATACTCAACTAGTCTAAAGAAGGCCAGTTGTATTGCTTCTTTAATCAGGACAACAATTTTCAGCTGTGCTAACACAATTGCAAAAGGGTTTTCTAATGATCAATTAGCCTTTTAAAAGGATAAACTTGGATCAGCTAACACAATGGGCCAATGGAACACAGGAGTGACGGTTGCTGATAATGGGCCTCTGTACGCCTATGTAGATATTCCATTAAAATCAGCCGTTTCCAGCTATAATAGTCATTTACAACATTAACAATGTCTACACAGTTTTTCTGATCAATTAGATGTTATTTTAATAGACAAAAAATGTGCTTTTCTTTCAAAAACAAGGACATTTCTAAGTGACCCCAAACTTTTGAACGGTAGTTTATATATAATTAAATACAGTAATATGAGATCTGTATTTAAAACGTTTACATTTGAATTTTAGTCATTTAGCAGATGCTCTTATCCAGAGCGACTTACAGTAAGTGCATTTGTCTTAAGATAGCTAGGTGAGACGACCACATAGCACAGTCAAATATACAGGATGCTAACATTCCATTCCAGCTAAACAATGCATATATAGCATTTTGCACAAAAAAAATTCATACACATTTAAAATCTATTAATTAAAAATCTGAGAAGTTATATTTTACACACAGATGAAGGTACCCATAAGCAATCCTATGTGATGAAAAGGCGCTGGTGGAAGAGTTGGTGGATATAGCATTTTGGAAATAAACTCTTCCTTTGTTAAAGAAGACTGTAATGGGGTAATTTATGATACAGAAACAGTCCTTGACTTTTTCCACATTTTGTTGAGTTACAAAGTGGGATTAAAGTGGATTTAATTGTCATTTTTGGTCAACGATCTACACAGCATACTCTGTAATGTCAAAGTGGGATTAAAGTGGATTTAATTGTCATTTTTGGTCAACAATCTACACAGCATACTCTGTAATGTCAAAGTGGGATTAAAGTGGATTTAATTGTCATTGTTGGTCAACGATCTACACAGCATACTCTGTAATGTCAAAGTGGGATTAAAGTGGATTTAATTGTCATTTTTGGTCAACAATCTACACAGCATACTCTGTAATGTCAAAGTGGGATTAAAGAGGATTTAATTGTCATTGTTGATCAACAATCTACACAGCATACTCTGTAATGTCAAAGTGGGATTAAAGTGGATTTAATTGTCATTTTTGGTCAACAATCTACACAGCATACTCTGTAATGTCAAAGTGGGATTAAAGTGGATTTAATTGTCATTGTTGATCAACAATCTACACAGCATACTCTGTAATGTCAAAGTGGGATTAAAGTGGATTTAATTGTCATTTTTGGTCAACGATCTACATAGCATACTCTGTAATGTCAAAGTGCAAGAAAAATTCTAACATTTATTACAATGTTGAAAAATAAAACACTAATACCTTGATTACATAAGTATTCAACCCCCTGAGACAATACATGTTAGAAACACAATTGGCAGCGATTACAGCTGTGAGTCTTTCTGGGTAAGTCTCTAAGAGCTTCGCACACCTGGATTGTGCAATATTTACCCATTATTATTTAAAAATTATTCAAGCTATGTCAAGTTGGTTGTTGATCTTGCCATAGATTTTCAAGCCAATTTATGTCAAAACTGTAACTAGGCCACTCAGGAAAATTCAATGTTGTCTTTGCAGCTCCAGTGTATATTTGTCCTTGTGTTTTAAGTTGTTGTCCTGCTAAAAGGTGAATTTGTCTCCCAGTGTCTGTTGCAAGTAAGGCTGAACCAGGTTTTCCTCTAGGGTTTTGTCTGTGCTTAGCTGAATTACGTTTCTTATCCCTAGTCCTTGCCAATTCCAAGCATGCCCATAACATGATGCAGCCACCACCATGCTTGAAAATATGAAGAGTGGTACTCAGTGATGTGTTGGATTTTCCCCAAACATAATGCGTTGTATTCAGGACAAAAAGTTCATTTATTTGCTAAAATGTTTTACTGTATTACTTTAATGTCTTGTTGAAAAAAGGATGCATGTTTTGGAATATTGTCTATTCTGTGCAAGCTTCCTTATTTTCACTCTGTTATTTAGGTTAGTATTGCGGAGTAACTACAATGTTGTTGATCCATCCTCAGTTTTCTCCTATCACAGCTCTTAAACTTTGTAACTGTTTTGTCACCACTGGCCTCATGGTGAAATTCCTGAAATTCCTTCCTCTCTGGCAACTGAGTTAGGAAGGACACCTATATCTTTGTAGTGACTGGGTGTACTGATACACCATCCAAAACCTAATTAATAACTTCACCATGCTCAAAGGGATATTCAGCATCTTCTTAACAATCTGTGCCCTTCTTTACGAGGCATTGAAAAAACTCCCTGGTCTTTGTGATTGAATCTGTGCATGAAATTCACTACTCGATTGAGGGACCTTACAGATAATTGTATGTGTGGGGTACAGAGATGGGTTAGTCATAAAAAATATATGTTAACCACTATTATTGAACACAGAATGAGTCCATGCAACTGATTATGTGACTTGTTAAGCACATTTTTACTCCTGAATGTATTTAGGCTTGCCATAACAAATACTTATTGACTAAAGACATTTTTACTCCTGAACTTATTTCGGCTTGCCATAACAAAGGGGTTGAATACTTATTGACTGAAGACATTTTTACTCCTGAATTTATTTAGGCTTTCCATAACAAAGGGGTTGAATACTTATTGACTGAAGACATTTTTACTCCTGAATTTATTTAGGCTTGCCATAACAAAGGGGTTGAATACTTATTGACTGAAGACATTTTTACTCCTGAACTTATTTCGGCTTGCCATAACAAAGGGGTTGAATACTTATTGACTGAAGACATTTTTACTCCTGAATTTATTTAGGCTTTCCATAACAAAGGGGTTGAATACTTATTGACTCAAGACATTTCAGCTTTTCATTTTGTATTAATTTTCGAAATGTTTCTACAAACAAAACACATTTTTGACATGGGGTATTGTGTGTAGATCAGTGACACAAAATCTCTAATAAATCTAATGTAAATGCAGGCTGTAACATCACTAGTGTGGGTTGAAGGTCACTAGTGTGGGTTGAAGATCACTAGTGTGGGTTGATGGTCACTAGTGTGGGTTGATGGTCACTAGTGTGAGTTGAAGGTCACTAGTGTGAGTTGATGGTCACTAGTGGGGGTTGAAGGTCACTAGTGGGGGTTGAAGGTCACTAGTGTGGGTTGATGGTCACTAGTGTGAGTTGATGGTCACTAGTGTGAGTTGATGGTCACTAGTGTGGGTTGATGGTCACTAGTGTGAGTTGATGGTCACTAGTGTGAGTTGATGGTCACTAGTGTGGGTTGATGGTCACTAGTGTGGGTTGAAGGTCACTAGTGTGGGTTGAAGGTCACTAGTGTGGGTTGATGGTCACTAGTGTGAGTTGATGGTTACTAGTGTGAGTTGATGGTCACTAGTGTGGGTTGATGGTCACTAGTGCGTGTTGATGGTCACTAGTGTGAGTTGATGGTCACTAGTGTGAGTTGACGGTCATCAGTGTGAGTTGATGGTCACTAGTGTGGGTTGATGGTCACTAGTATGAGTTGATGGTCACTAGTGCGGGTTGACGGTCATTAGTGTGAGTTGATGGTCACTAGTGTGGGTTGATGGTCACTAGTGCGGGTTGATGGTCACTAGTGTGGGTTGATGGTCACTAGTGCGGGTTGACTGTCATTAGTGTGAGTTGATGGTCACTAGTGTGAGTTGATGGTCACTAGTGTGGGTCGATGGTCACTAGTGTGAGTCGATGGTCACTAGTGTGGGTTGATGGACACTAGTGTGGGTTGATGGTCACTAGTGTGAGTTGATGGTCACTAGTGTGAGTCGATGGTCACTAGTGTGGGTTGATCAAATACAATTTTATTGGTCACGTACACATATTTAGCAGATGTTTTTGCAGGTGTAGCGAACTGCTAGTGCGGGTTGATGGTCATTAGACTTGATAATGAATGTTATGTATTATTCCCGTATCTGTTGACAGTGAGTGACACAAGAATGGAGGTCCAAGTACAAGGACTGAGGACACACTGATTATTCACTGTTGTATTGTATTGATGTCATTCTGAACACTGTGTGATTCTGTAGCAGCTGACAAAGTCATTGCCTTTTTGTTTTGACTTCCTACAAGCCTCTCAGGCTGCTGTTTACAGAACATTTGGTGCTGTCTGATTAAGATATTAAGGTTCTGTCTCCAAGAGGCCAGTTAGACATTTTCTCTGCTTCATGCTGGGTGGTGTCTCCCTGTTGCAACTTGTAATAAACCAGGTAGATTTTTGATTGACTTCATCTACAACTGCTCTCCTTTTGGTTCACCTGGAAATGTTTATTATACAGGCAAAACATGATTTAGGAGCAGTTCCACTTCACACTGTAGTGACTGAGATGAGTTCCCCCTCGCAATGTACAAAACCCTATTGCTCATTATTATCCTATATAGCATAAAGGTGGATATTGTGAAGAGGGTGTATGTGGTATAAAGTTACACTGTTTCGAACATTCCAGGCTATATTTGGGTATTTATATTGGATCTCAGTGATGATACAGCAGAGGAGGTCATTCATTCCAACCCAGCATGCCTCCAAGGTGAAAACTTCACACTGTGCCCAGACTACACTACTAGACATCCCAGTATTCTGACTGTCATCTTGTTGTCTGTCCCATAGAGGAATATGTCATTAGGATATTATTTGCTAAGGATGGGAGTTATATACAGCAATTATGGAGCACAGATACAGTATCCGACCTGACAAGGTAAAAATCTGTGGTTCTGCCCCTGTACAAGGCAGTTAACCCAGTGTTCCTAGGCCGTCATTGTAAATAAGAATTTGTTCTTAACTGAATTGCCTAGTTAAATCAAGGTTAAATAAAAAAATACAAAATAAATAGACAGGCAACTGCTGTTGTAAAATGACAAATACATTTGATTAATTGATTGTTTGAGCCATATATTTCTAAATAATCCGATGGCAGGTAATCAAACAAAAGTGTGTGTGGTGTATATTGTGCTGCGTTCATCTAAATGAGTGCTCCACATTTGACATAGACTATATTCTGCTGCGTTCATCTAAATGAGTGCTGCACATTTGACATAGACTATATTCTGCTGCGTTCATCTAAATGAGTGCTGCACATTTGACATAGACTATATTCTGCTGCGTTCATCTAAATGAGTGCATTTAGTGACCTTATAATATATCCCTGGACACTGATGTAGCGGTGCACTCGGCAACATCTAAATCCCATTATTGGTGATCACTGATGCAACTTCATGTCTCCAGGGAGAGGAGGTGGATAGCGTTGCCCTAGGACACTGATCTAAGGTCAGTTTATCATTCTTTCCCTAAATTGTTAAGGTTCATGTTTTGGGAGAATGGCTGATCCAAGATCTGTACCTAAAGTCCTTGCTGGATTACAAGCGAAATCATCCATCGTCATATTGGGTAGCCTAGTGGTTAGAGCGTTGGACTAGTAACTGAAAGGTTGCAAATTCAAATCCCTGAGCTGACAAGGTACAAATCTGTCGTTCTGCCCCTGAACAGGCAGTTAACCCACTGTTCCTAGGCCGTCATTGAAAATAAGAATTTGTTCTTAACTGACTTGCCTAGTTAAATAAAATAATAAATATTGACCATCATTTCATTGGTGGAAACCAATCCATCCTCTCATCCTTATCTGCCAATCAGGGTGCAGAATTATTTCAGAATACTGTGGCGTATTCATTAAGGAAACCGTTTACCGTTAAAGAACCAAACTGAAGCAAACAGAGCAAAACGAGAATTTCTATTGGACACGTGAAGTTAGGTGTCTCTCTTTACGTTCTGTTTGCTTCCGTATACGAAACGTTTTGCAACAGAATTGGCGAAATTAATACGCCCCTGATTACAAACACGGAACTACAGTGTCGTTAGAACGACGTCAACGTTGAGTCGCTGATGCAGATGTCAACTATTTGCACGATAGCTGATTTGATATTCATAGCGAAATTACTCACAATTTAGACACATACCTAGCTATCTAGGTAGTGCTCCACATATTCCCCTTTCCGATCTATGGAGTTTTTGCAGTTTCTATCATGGGCGTGCATCGTATTTACAGTCGGGATGTTCTCGACTGGACTGTAAGTTTGAAAGCTTTCTTGCTTTTCAGAGAAACTATCTGGCTAAGTAGCAAACGTTAGCTAGATACCTATTCTTTATTGCCAACATCGCAAATTTGGGCAGAGACCAACTTCAGTTCTAATTTGCTTGTTTGTATTGCATTAAACTTTGGAAACATAGCTAGCTCGGTGTTGGTTAGCTAGCTAGCTAGTCCACCCTTATCTCACATATATGAGTTAATCAAATATTTGCTTAGTTATTCGTTCAATGTCTGAGGCTTGTGTAAATAGAATACTCAGGACAGGTGATAATAAAACAATGTTTTCGTTCAGTTGCATCCTTTTTCTTATGCTAGATTTGCAAGCAGGTCTTTTAAAAGTGTGTGTGTGTGTGTGTGTGTGTGTCAGGACGGACCTGAAGAAGATGAGAGCTTCCAAAAGTGCAGATAACGTCCAGTTCCTCCCCTTCCTCACCACATGCCTCAAGTAAGCTGTGTGTGTGGTGCCTAGGCAACGTGCCAGTAACCACTGATTAAACCTGGGTCATCTGCACAAGTCATACTGTGTTAGCCCACTGAGCTAAAGTCTTGTCTGTCTCTATAGTAACCTGGGCTGGCTGTATTATGGGATACTGAAGACGGATGGGACTCTGGTCCTGGTTAACACCATAGGAGCCTGTCTACAGTCCCTCTACATCCTCTGCTACTGCCGCTACACCAATGACAAGGTGAGTTGACCACAGTGTTTTATAGTCTCTCCTACTGCCACTACACCAATGACAAGGTGAGTTGACCATAGTGTTTTATAGTCTCTCCTACTGCCACTACACCAACGACAAGGTGAGTTGACCACAGTGTTTTATAGTCTCCTACTGTCACTACACCAATGACAAGGTGAGTTGACCACAGTGTTTTATAGTCTCTCCTACTGCCAGTACACCAACGACAAGGTGAGTTGTCCACAGTGTTTTATAGTCTCTCCTACTGCCAGTACACCAACGACAAGGTGAGTTGACCACAGTGTTTTATAGTCTCTCCTACTGCCACTACACCGATGACAAGGTGAGTTGACCACAGTGTTTTATAGTCTCTCCTACTGCCAGTACACCGATGACAAGGTGAGTTGACCACAGTGTTTTATAGTCTCTCCTACTGCCAGTACACCAACGACAAGGTGAGTTGTCCACAGTGTTTTATAGTCTCTCCTACTGCCAGTACACCAACGACAAGGTGAGTTGACCACAGTGTTTTATAGTCTCTCCTACTGCCAGTACACCGATGACAAGGTGAGTTGACCACAGTGTTTTATAGTCTCTCCTACTGCCAGTACACCGATGACAAGGTGAGTTGACCACAGTGTTTTATAGTCTCTCCTACTGCCAGTACACCGATGACAAGGTGAGTTGACCACAGTGTTTTATAGTCTCTCCTACTGCCAGTACACCGATGACAAGGTGAGTTGACCACAGTGTTTTATAGTCTCTCCTACTGCCACTACACCGATGACACGGTGAGCTGACCACAGTGTTTTATGGTCACTTATCACATAGATACGGCCAGACCTGAATCCCCCAGGAGTGCATTCATTTGTCTTAGAGATGGTCTGGTGTTCATTTCTGTAGATATCAGAATGATGGTTTTCTGTAGATATTCAAAGGTTTGTTTGCTTTAGTTCATTGTTTGTATTTTTCCGTTAGGGTTTGAAGTACACTTTTAGTAAATCTGCCCACTGGTTCCCTGCTTGAAGCCTAGTTTTAGGGTGTGTGCCAAAATGGTTAAAACTAGTATGGGGTCAGTAAACTTGTGTGTGTTCGTTCCAGAGGCGAGTGACCTCTCAGACGTTACTAGCAGGAGGAGTGGTCTGTGGAGGCTGGCTGTACTTCAGTGTTGTCCTGCCTCAGGGAGAGTCTCAGCTGGCCCAGCTAGGTCTCACCTGCAGCCTGTTCACTATCAGCATGTACCTGAGTCCACTCGCTGACCTGGTAAATATGCAAACCCTTTCTTACAGTGTTTATACAATATGCACCCTATGTCCACGCATTGGACACATTCTTCCACGCACTGGTGAAGAAACTTTACACAACTTTAATACAAAGTTCAGATAACATACACTCACTAGCCTGGCAAACAGACCTATTTTTCCAATGTTCTGGTACCTACCACCCTGATACCCACAGTTCTCTGATTCCTCACATACTATAATAAATATGTAAGGTAGACCAACAACAGGCCAATTAGATTCCATCTTCAGAACATGACCACCTCTCTCATCACGCTCTCTCCCCTTGCCCTTTGCCTCCTCTCGTTGCCTCTGTGTTCCTGTTTATTCCTCCGCCCGGGCTGCACGATATGGGCAAAAAGTTGGGGGGGTGCAAATATTGCGATATATACTGAACAAAAATCTAAACTCTACATGCAACAACTGAATTACAGTTCATATGAGGAAATCAGCCAAATGAAATACATTCATTAGGCCCTAATCTATGGATTTCACATGACTGGGCAGGGGCGCAGCCATGGGTAGGCCTGGGAGGGAATAGGAAGTGTGCTGCTTGAGTGACAGGAGGTGGGGCTTGGTGTGTGGGTAGCAGCTGCAAGAAGAGAGAGGAAGAGAGACACTGAGTAAACTATAAAAACAGATGTTACACGTGGCGTTTCAAATTATTGCATGCTATATGGATTTCTTCCTATATGGATATTGCACATGTCAATATTGCGATTTTGATTAATTGTGCAGCCCTGCCCTCCACCTTCCTGTTTGTCTCATTCTCCCTCTCTCTCATATGATCCTGTGTCCATTTCCTGCCTTTCATCTGTGTCTTCCTGTTCTGAGTTTGTGTCTTATCCCATCTGCTGTCTTTTTGGATACATTGGAATTGTGTCAATTCATCACCCCCTCCTCTCTCTCCCTCTCTCTCTCTCTCCCTCTCCTCTCTCTCTCTCCCTCTCTCTCTCTCTCTCTCCCCCTCCTCTCTCTCTCTCTCTCTCTCCCCCTCCTCTCTCTCCCTCTCTCTCTCCCCCTCCTCTCTCTCTCCCTCTCTCTCTCCCCTCCTCTCTCTCCCTCTCTCTCTCCCCTCCTCTCTCTCCCCCTCCTCTCTCTCCCCCTCCTCTCTCTCCCCCTCCTCTCTCTCCCCCTCCTCTCTCTCCCCTCCTCTCTCTCCCCCTCCTCTCTCTCCCCCTCCTCTCTCTCCCCCTCCTCTCTCTCCCCTCCTCTCTCTCCCTCTCCTCTCTCTCCCTCTCCTCTCTCTCCCTCTCTCTCCCCCTCCTCTCTCTCTCCCTCTCTCTCTCCCCCTCCTCTCTCTCTCCCCCTCCTCTCTCTCCCCCCTCCTCTCTCTCTCCCTCTCTCTCTCCCTCCCCCTCTCTTCTCTCTGTCAGATGGAGATAGTGCGTACTGGTAGTGTGGAGCGTTTGTCCTTCTCTTTGACTGTAGCTACCTTCCTCACCTCAACATCCTGGACGCTCTATGGACTACAGCTGCAAGACTACTATATCATGGTGTGTGTGTTTACAGTGCATTCTGAAAGTATTCAGACCCCTGGACTTTTTCTACGTTACAGCCTTATTTTGAAATGTATCAAATATTTTTTTCCCTCATCAATCTACGTACAATACCTCATAATGACAAAGCAAAAAACTAGTTTTATAAACATTTTTGCAACTGTATTAATTTATAAAAAATACACAACTAAAATATCACATTTACATAAGTATTCAGACCCTTTACTCTGTACTTTGGCAGTGATTACAGCCTCGGGTCTTGGCACACCTGTATCATTCTTCTCTGCAGATCAGCTCTGTCAGGTTAGATGGGGATTGTCGCTGCACAGCTATTTTCTAGTCTCTCCAGAAATGTTTGATCAGGTTCAAGTCTGGGCCCAGGCTGGGCCACTCAAGGACATTCAGTGACTTGTCCCGAAGCCAGTTCTGCGTTGTATTGGCAGGGTTGTTGTCCTGTTAGGTGAATCTTCACCCCAGTCGGAGGTCCTGAGCGCTCTGGTGCAGGTTTTCATCAAGGATCTCTCTGTACTTTGCTCCGTTCATCTTTCCCTCCATCCTGACTACTCTCCCAGTCCATGCCACTGAAAACATCCCTACAGCTTGATGCTGCCGCCACCATGCTTCACTGTAGGGATGGTGCCAGGTTTCCACCAGACGTGACGCTTGGCATTCAGGCCAAACAGTTCAATCTTGGTTTCATCAGACCAGAGAATCTTGTTTTGAGTCTTTAGGTGCATTTTGGCAAACTCAAAGTAGGCTTTCATGTGCCTTTTTAACTGAGGAGTGGCTTCCATCTGGCCACGATACCATAAAATCCTGATTTGGTGGAGTGCTGCAGAGATGGTTATCCTTCTGGAAGATTCTCCCATCTCCACAGAGGAACTCTGGAGAGTGTTCTTGGTCACCTCCCTGACTAAGGCCCTTCTCCCCCGATTGCTCATTTTGGCCGGGTGGCCAACGCTAGGTTGGTTCCAAAAATCTTCCATTAAGAATGATGGAGGTCACTGTGCTCTTGGGGACCTTCAATGCTGCATAAATGTTTTGGTCCCTTTCCCCAGATGTGTGCCTTGACACAGTCCTGTCTCGGACCTCTACGGACAATTCCTTCAACCTCACGGCTTGGTTTTTGCTCTGACAACTGTGGGACCTTATATAGACAGGTGTGTGCCTTTCCAAATCATGTCCAAACAATTGAATTTACCACAGGTGGACTCCAAGTCCAATCAAGAAACATCTCAAGGATGATCAATGGAAACAGGGTGAACCTGAACTCCATTTCTGTTTCATAGCAAAGGGTCTGAGTACCTATGGAAATAAGTAAAAAATTCATCTAGTTCTTGCTTTGTCATTATGGGGTATTGTGTGTAGATTGAAGAGAGAGAAAATGTATTTAATCCATTTTGGGAATGAGGCTGTAAGGTTACAACTTGTAAAAAGTTAAGGGGTCTGAATAATCAAATGTATTTATATAGCCCTTCGTACATCAGCTGATATCTCAAAGTGCTGTACAGAAACCCAGCCTAAAACCCCAACAGCAAGCAATCCAGGTGTTGAGGCACGGTGGCTAGGAAAACCTCCCTAGAAAGGCCAAAACCTAGGAAGAAACCTAGAGAGGAACCAGGCTATGAGAGGTGGCCAGTCCTTTGCCAAAGCACAGCCCCCAACACCACTAGAGGGATATCTTCAACCACCAACTTACCATCCTGAGACAAGGCCGAGTATAGCCCACAAAGATCTCCACCGCGGCACAACCCAAGGGGGGGCGCCAACCCAGACAGGAAGATCACATCAGTGACTCGACCCACTCAAGTGACGCACCCCTCCTAGGGACGGCATGAAAGAGCGCCAGTGACTCAGCCCCTGTAATAGGGTTAGAGGCAGAGAATCCCAGTGGAAAGAGGGGAACTGGCCAGGCAGAGACAGACTGTATGTGAGACATGGTAGGGGCTAGATGGAAGGGGACTGTTAAATGATTGTAAATTACCTTTAGGGAAAGGGGATACCTAGTCAGTTGTACAACTGAAAAGTGTCTTCCGCATTTAAGCCATCCCCTCTGAGGCAGAGCGGTGCGGAGAACTGCCTTAATCGACGTCCAGGTCTTTGGCGCCCAGGGAACAGTGGGTTAACTGCCTGCCTTAGGAACAGAACGACAGATGTTTACCTTGTCAGCTCGGGGATTCGATCCAGCAACCTTTCGGTTACTGGCCCAATGCTCCTACCCGCCAGGCTTTACCTTCTTTGTGTTTGTTTGTGTGTTCCAGGTTCCAAACACGCCAGGCATTGTGACCAGTCTCATCCGGTTCTTCCTGTTCTGGAGATTTGCATCTGTCAATCAAGGCGTGCCATCCTATAAGCTCATCGAAATCTAAGTGGCTGGAGACTCACACCAATGGTTACAAGGGAGAGAGATAACAGGCTTCTTGACCCTATCAGGGTCAGGCTGTCAATCACTGATATTGTTACTCATATTGTAAATGATTCATGATCACTCCTACCCACCAAGGGTTTAAGAAGACTTTCTCAAGGCAGAAGCTGTCCCTAATCACAGATCTAGGATCAGAGTACCCTAGCAATGGGGAATGAAAAATTATGAATAAATATCTGACCCTGCATCAGTGGTTAGGGGCATCTTCCTCATCCTTCTCCTTCCACCACTTCCTTTTTGTGCCTTCTGTACTAGTCTGGGACATCATTACTGAGAACTCAACCATGGGCGGGACAGTCCTGCCCTGTCAATCACAGTAGTCTCTGTTATCCAGTGGAAGGTTTTTTGCTCCGCATCAATGCGCTGCTATTGGTTGAATCGCTCTAACTAACAGGGCAGGATGATCCCGCCTCTCGTGGGGTTTGAGACCCCCTCACCTTTATAGTTGACTTGTCTGTCCTCATCACTATGGTACCCTGTGAACTAGGGGTGAACAACTGTTCCTGGTAGCCACAGTATCTGCTGGGTTGTTGTCCTTCTCTTTTAACTAGACTGATGTACAGTGCATTTGGAAAGTTTTCAGACTCCTTGAGTTTTTCCACATTTTGTTACGTTACAGCCTTATTCTAAAATGTATTAAATTGTTTATTTTCCTTATCAATCTACACACAATACCCCATAATAACAAAGCAAAGAGTTTTCATTTTTGTACATTTATTAAAAAAAAATGGAAATATTACATTTACATAAGTATTCAGACCCTTGACTCAGTACTTTGTTGAAGCACCTTTGGCAGCGATTACAGCCTCAAGTCTTCTTGGGTATGACGCTACGAGCTTGGCACACCTGTATTTGGGGAGTTTCTCCCATTCTTCTCTGCAGATCTTCTCAAACTCTGTCAGGTTGGATGGGAACGTTGCTACACAACTACTTTCAGGTCTCTCTGGAGATGTTAGATCGGGTTCAAGTCCAGAGACTCGAAGCCACTCCTGCCTTGTCTTGACTGCGTGCTTAGGGTCATTATCCTGTTGGGAGGTGAACCTTTGCCTCAGACTGAGGTCCTGAGCACTCTGGTACAGGTGGTACATGCTTCACCGTAGGGATGGTGCCAGGTTTCATCCAGATATGATGCTGCCACCACCATGCTACACCGTAGGGATGGTGCCAGGTTTCATCCGGATATGATGCTTGGCATTCAGGCCAGGAGTGGCTTCTGTCTAGCCACTCTACCATAAAGGACTGATTAGTGGAGTGCTGCAGAGATGGTTGTCCTTCTGGAAGTTTCTCCCATCTCCACAGAGGAGCTCTGTCAGTGTTCTTGGTCACCTCCCTGACCAAGGCCCTTCTCCCCCGATAGCTCAATTTGGCCGGGCGCAACTCTAGGAAGAGTCTTGATGGTTCCAAACTTCTTCCCTTTAAGAATGATGGAGGCCACTGTGTTCTTGGACCTTCAATGCTGCAGAAATGTTTTGGTACATTTCCTCAGATCTGTTCCTCTTCACAATCCTGTCTCGGAGCTCTATGGACAATTCCTTCGACCTCATGTCTTGTTTTTTGCTCTGACATGCACTGTCAACTGTGGGACCTTAAATAGACAGGTGTGTGCATTTCCAAATTATGGCCAATCAATTGAATTTACCGCAGATGGACTCCCAAGTTGTAGAAACATCTCAAGGATGGAAACTGGATCAATGGAAACAGGATGCACCTGAGCTCAATTTCGAGTGTCATCGCAAAGGGTCTGAATACTTATGTAAATAAAGACATTTCTGCAAATCTATAAAAATAAAAATAAATGTATCTAAACCTGTTTTCACTCTGTCATCATGGGCTTTTGTTTAAGCTTGGTGAGGATTATTATTTATTTTTAAAATCCATTTTAGAATGAGGCTGAATAATACTTTCTGAAAGCACTGAATACCTGGATAACCAGACGTCTAAGGTCACCTGGATAACCAGACGTCTAAGGTCACCTGGATAACCAGACGTCTAAGGTCACCTGGATAACCAGACGTCTAAGGTCACCTGGATAACCAGACGTCTAAGGTCACCTGGATAACCAGACGTCTAAGGTCACCTGGATAACCAGACGTCTAAGGTCACCTGGATAACCAGGCGTCTAAGGTCACCTGGATAACCAGACGTCTAAGGTCACCTGGGTAACCAGACATCTAAGGTCACCTGGATAACCAGACGTCTAAGGTCACCTGGATAACCAGACGTCTAAGGTCTCGACTCGCTAGTTAATCAGTTATATGAATGGATCAGTTAAGTACCACGGAGAGATGAAGTGGCAGGACTGTGTAGTACTAGTTGTAGCTGGGGTGTAGAGCCCTCAGTTGTCCATCCCTACTAGGGTTGCAAAACTCCAGGAACTTGTTTTTCCAGACATCCTGGTTGGAGGATTCACAGAATCTGAAGGGAATAAGAAGGAAATCTGGAGCCCTCCAACCAGGATTTCTGGAAAACCAGGGAATTTATTGAAAGTTCCTGGAGTTTTGCAGCCCTTTCCCTACTCTAAGCAGACATGGCATGTACTCTACATCATCGGTACTTGGTCTCTAAATCCATGAACTGAGGGAAGACTAAGAAGTCCATTCATATTGTGTTTCATACACAATGTTTTATTTGGGTCGTATGTCTTCGTGTGCATGTGCACGTTGGGTTTGTATTTGGGTCGTATGTCTTCGTGTGCATGTGCACGTTGGGTTTTTATTGGTTTACGTTTGTCCAAACTAAATATACTGTAAGTATATTGTCTGTGCTCTTGTTGTTGATGCATTGGATTGTGTATAGGGTATTGTACATATGCTATTTTAATGGGATATTATCACTCTGGAAATAAGGGAATTGGGGCTTTGCTGCTTCTTCAGACTGATTTGAATAAATGTTTTATACTGTTTAACATCCAGTGTTTTTCTTTGTGTAGATAGAGTATCCACATAGGCCTACTGCTAACATGAATAGGTACAATTTGATTGGCTGAATATGCAGACATATTGAATGAGGTGAGAGCACTGCACTTGACCATGTGGAACACCAGAGGTGTATTCATTAGTCAGTTGCAAAACGTTTAGCAACAGAAACCGTTTACTCTGAAAGTAAGTTTCTATTGGACAAATTCCGGTAGGTCCCTCCCCGTTTGGTTCTGTTTGCTTCCTAGAGTAAACAGTTTCCGTTGCAAAACACTTTCGCAATGGAATCTGACTAATGAATACACCCCTGCTCTTGTAGTTATGTGGGGTTTGTTTGTGTTTTAGGGTTAATGAGGTTACCCTTAAATTTGTTTGTGTGGAAAGCAGTGTGAGACCTTGCGTGATTGGGTGATGCGTGAGTGAGTGAGACAAAACAGTGTGATTGTTCTGCAATGAGAATGTGTGTGTGCGCATGAGTAAGTGTGTTTTCCTAGCCAACACTGCCTGATTGGGCAGCTGTGGGAACGGCTGTGTTTTGGGTTTCTCAGCATGTGTGTGTGTGTGTGTGTGTGTACCAGCTTCTCTTCCTGTACTCAAAAGATCCAGCCTCCCTACTGAGAACACAGACACAACACTAAGTGGGAGTGGGGGAAAAGAGGAGGAGATTGAGGGAGAGGGGACATGGAAAAGGAAGATGGGAGGAATAGGGTCAATGGAACATCAGATATTGACAGAGTGTAACAGGAGATGTAAGAGAGAAGGGAAGGATCAAGGAAAAGGATAGAGAGACCTAGCTATGCCACAGGGAGAGAGACCTAGCTATGCCACAGGGAGAGAGACCTAACTATGCCACAGGGAGAAAGCCCTAACTATGCCACAGGGAGAGAGACCTAGCTATGCCACAGGGAGAGAGAGAGAGCTACGCCACAGGGAGACAGAGATAGCTATGCCACGGAGAGAGAGATAGCTATGCCACAGGGAGAGAGACCTAGCTATGCCACAGGGAGAGAGGGAGAGCTATGCCACAGGGAGACAGAGAGAGCTATGCCACAGGGGGAGAGAGATAGCTATGCCACAGGGAGAGAGAGATAGTTATGCCACAGGGAGAGAGATAGCTATGCCACAGGGAGAGAGAGATAGCTATGCCACAGGGAGAGAGAGATAGCTATGCCACAGGGAGAGAGAGATAGTTATGCCACAGGGAGAGGGAGAGCTATGCCACAGGGAGAGAGAGATAGTTATGCCACAGGGAGAGAGAGATAGTTATGCCACAGGGAGAGAGAGATAGCTATGCCACAGGGAGAGAGAGATAGCTATGCCACAGGGAGAGAGAGATAGTTATGCCACAGGGGGAGAGAGATAGCTATGCCACAGGGAGAGAGAGATAGTTATGCCACAGGGAGAGAGAGATAGCTATGCCACAGGGAGAGAGAGATAGCAATGCCACAGGGAGAGAGAGATAGCTATGCCACGGGGAGAGAGAGATAGCTATGCCACAGGGAGAGAGAGATAGCTATGCCACAGGGAGAGAGAGATAGTTATGCCACAGGGAGAGAGAGATAGCTATGCCACAGGGAGAGAGAGATAGCTATGCCACAGGGAGAGAGAGATAGCTATGCCACAGGGAGAGAGAGATAGCTATGCCACAGGGAGAGAGAGATAGCTATGCCACAGGGAGAGAGAGATAGCTATGCCACAGGGAGAGAGAGATAGTTATGCCACAGGGAGAGAGAGATAGTTATGCCACAGGGAGAGAGAGATAGCTATGCCACAGGGAGAGAGAGATAGCTATGCCACAGGGAGAGAGTGATAGCTATGCCACTGGGAGAGAGAGATAGCTATGCCACAGGGAGAGAGAGGCAGCCTACAGGTGTGACTACTAGATGGTCTGGTTTTGATTCAACTGGAAATAGAAGAGGATATCTATAAACACTAGAGCTCTATTCTAGGGGGAAGAGATGAGGGATCTGAAGGCGTTCACATGCTTCTTGTGGGGAACAGTTTGTTCATATAATTTGTTCATATAATATATATATTATGTCTTTCTTCGTTTTGGTCTTCGGCAAGGTTTGTTTTGGCTGTTTGCGCACACTTTGTTTTCTCGAGGCAAACTGAAGATCTGGAGCTGAAGTCTGCTCCCCTTCATCATCATTGGTCAACAGTAGGGATTCTTCAATGATGTGTTGTCATTCAACAATAGGCCGCCTGTTTTTATGCACACTTTTAGTTATACTGCACCAAACACCTTAGTTAGATGTCAAAATGCTCGACGAAAGTGAAAAACTCACCAGAAGTGGGCGGGTAGAACAGTGACTTTATTCTAGCAAGATGGACCGTCTCCAATCATCTTTGCTGATAGCAATGTTGTGTTTCCATAAGTGGGTGAATTGATCTAATGTAGCATGTATGGTAAAGCCTCAACCCATAGCTATCTCTTCCAGCTATCTCTTCCAATTCAAATGAGCCAAAAAAAAAAGAAAAGTGAATAATGACAAAATATGTGTTGTTTTGTGTGACTACAGCACCAGCAATAGAAGGCAACAATAGAGACACGTTCTTATTGAGCGAGGCACTGGCTTCGGTTGGGTCATTATAATTCAAAACAATACATTCTAAAATAAAGCACACGCCTCGCACGGTCGCCTTTGGTGAGTTTAGGCCATTAGATCTCCTCTGCAAAAACGTCTCAATTAATGACAGATTTCTTGAGTTATCTTTGTTTAATTCTGACAAATTTGAGGGAGTGTATATTGTTGTGGGTGTAGTGAAATGCTTGTGTTCCCAGCTCCAACAGGGAAGTATATATTGTTGTGGGTGTAGTGCAATGCTTGTGTTCCCAGCTCCAACAGGGAAGTATATATTGTTGCTGGTGTAGTGAAATGCTTGTGTTCCCAGCTCCAACAGGGAAGTATATATTGTTGCTGGTGTAGTGAAATGCTTGTGTTCCCATCTCCAACAGGGAAGTATATATTGTTGCTGGTGTAGTGAAATGCTTGTGTTCCCATCTCCAACAGGGAAGTATATATTGTTGCTGGTGTAGTGAAATGCTTGTGTTCCCATCTCCAACAGGGAAGTAGTGTCTAACAATTCACAACAATACACACATCTGAAAGTAAAAGAATGGAATTAATAAATATATAAATATTAGGACGAGTGGCGTTGTCTAAAATACAGTAGAAGAGAACACAGTATATACATACGAGATGAGTAAAGCATTACCTTTAAGGGAGTATGCGAGCGCACTTGTTTGGCTTGGCGCCTTTAGGGGAGAGGGTGTAAGGAAAGGGTGTAAGGAGCGCAGGGGGGGTTCTCTGATATAAACTAGGAATAATACAGAGAGATGAAGGGAATAGTTGAGGAGAGAAGGAGGGGCTGATTGGAGGGGTGTAGTCCCAATGTAAGGAGAGAGATGGGGACAATAGAAGGATCTACTGTATGGAGACACACAGACTAGACAAAGCTAAAATGGGTTAATACACACCCATATGATCATTGTGATTGTGTACGTGTCTTGGGGAGAGAGTTAGGGTATGGTTGTCTGGGGCGTACGGGCTAGAGTGGGACAAGATGTTGTGTGTGTTTAATCACTGGAACAATGGCAGTCTGCTCACAAACAGGATCCCTCTGTTTCCTGAGTCTCGCTCTCTCTCTCGCTCTTATACACACACACACACACACACACACACACACACACACACACACAGAGAGAGAGAGACATAGACATGTACGCACGTACTCACAAACAACCACCCGAGCCACTGCCTGTTCACCCCACTACCATCCATAAGGTGAGGTCAGTACAGGGGCATCAAAGCAGGGACCGAGAGACTGAAAAACAGCTTCTATCTCAAGGCCCTCAGATTGTTAAACAGCCGCTACTAACACAGAGAGGCTGCTGCCTACATACAGACTTGAAATCATTGGCCACTTGAATAAATGGATCACTTTAATAATGCCAGTGTAATAATGTTGACATATCTTGCATTACTCATCTCATATGTTTATACTGTATTTTATAAATCAAAATCAAATCAAATGTATTTATATAGCCCTTCGTACATCAGCTGATATCTCAAAGTGCTGTGCAGAAACCCAGCCTAAAACCCCAAACAGCAAGCAATGCAGGTGTAGAAGCACGGTGGCTAGGAAAAACTCCCTAGAAAGGCCAAAACCTAGGAAGAAACCTAGAGAGGAACCAGGCTATGTGGGGTGGCCAGTCCTCTTCTGGCTGTTCCGGGTGGAGATTATAACAGAACATGGCCAAGATGTTCAAATGTTCATAAATGACCAGCATGGTCGTATAATAATAAGGCAGAACAGTTGAAACTGGAGCAGCAGCACGGTCAGGTGGACTGGGGACAGCAAGGAGTCATCATGTCAGGTAGTCCTGGGGCATGGTCCTAGGGCTCAGGTCCTCCGAGAGAGAGAAAGAAAGAGAGAATTAGAGAGAGCATATGTAGGGTGGCCAGTCCTCTTCTGGCTGTGCCGGGTGGAGATTATAACAGAGCATGGCCAAGATGTTCAAATGTTCATAAATGACCAGAGAGAGAGAGAGACAGAGAGGAGGGGTGAGGAGAGAGAGACAGAGAGGAGGGGTGAGGAGAGAGAGACAGAGACCATCTATTGCATCTTGCTTTTGCCGCTCGGTCATCGCTCATCCATATATATATTTATATGTATATATTCTTATTCCATTCCTTTACTTAGATGTGTGTGTATTAGGTAGTTGTTGGGGAATTGTTAGATTACTGTTAGATATTACTGCACTGTTGGAACTAGAAGCACAAGCATTTTGCTGCACTCGCATTAACATCTGCTAACCATGTGTATGTGACCATTAACATCTGCTAACCATGTGTATGTGACCATTAACATCTGCTAACCATGTGTATGTGACCAATAACATCTGCTAACCATGTGTATGTGACCAATAACATCTGCTAACCATGTGTATGTGACCATTAACATCTGCTAACCATGTGTATGTGACCAATAACATCTGCTAACCATGTGTATGTGACCATTAACATCTGCTAACCATGTGTATGTGACCATTAACATCTGCTAACCATGTGTATGTGACCATTAACATCTGATTTGATTAAGCCTTCACTTCACTGGTAATGTCAAATTGAGATTGATTCATCTGAAGGATCAAATTATTCTCAGCAGAAACAGATTTAATAAGAACAGCAGGGGCTGAAGAGTGTAACATGGTGCAGACTCAGCATACACACACACACACACACATACACACCCACACACACACACACACACACACATACACACACACATACACATGCATTGACACAGTCAGCATGTGCACTCTCTACAATCAGTAAAAACACACCTGTCCCAGCTGTTGTTTTGAAGAGAGAAAGAGGGCAAAAGGAGGAGGGAGGAATGTGCTTCTCTCTCATTTTTTTCTGTCACCCCCTCCTCTCTCTCTCTCTCTCTCTCTCTCTCTCTCTCTCTCTCTCTCTCTCCTCACCCCTCCTCTCTCTCTCTCCTCACCCCTCCTCTCTCTCTCGCTCTCTCTCTCTCTCTCTCTCCTCACCCCTCCTCTCTCTCTCTCTCTCTCTCTCTCTCTCTCTCTCTCTCTCTCTCTCTCTCTCTCTCTCTCTCCTCACCCCTCCTCTCTGTCTCTCACTCCTCACCCCCTCCTCTCTCTCCTCACCCCTCCTCTCTCTCTCTCCTCACCCCTCCTCTCTCTCTCTCCTCACCCCTCCTCTCTCTCTCTCTCTCTCTCCCTCTCCTCACCCCTCCTCTGTCTCTCTCTCCTCACCCCTCCTCTCTCTCTCTCTCTCTCTCTCTCCTCACCCCTCCTCTATGTCTCTCTCCTCACCCCTCCCCTCTCTCTCTCCACACCCCTCCTCTCTCTCTCCTCACACCCCTCCTCTCTCTCTCTCCTCACACCCCTCCTCTCTGTCTCTCTCTCCTCACCCCCCTTCTCTCTGTCTCTATCTACTCACCCCTCCTCTCTGTCTCTCACTCCTCACCCCCTCCTCTCTGTCTTTCCCTCCTCACCCCCTACTCTCTGCCTCTCTCTCTCTCCTCACCCCTTCCTCTCTCTCTCTCCTCACCCCCTCCTCGCTGTCCCTCTCTCCTCACCCCTCTCTCTCTCTCTCCTCACCCCCTCCTCTCTCTCCTCACCCCTCCTCTCTCTCTCTCTCCTCACCCTCCTCTCTCTCTCCTCACCCCTCCTCTCTGTCTCTCACTCCTCACCCCTCCTCTCTCTCTCTCTCTCTCTCTCGCTCTCTCTCTCTCCTCACCCCTCCTCTCTCTCTCTCTCTCTCCCTCACCCCTCCTCTCTCTCTCTCTCTCTTCTCTCCTCACCCCTCCTCTCTCTCTCTCCTCACCCCTCCTCTCTCTCTCTCTCCTCACCCCTCCTCTCTCTCTCCTCACCCCTCCTCTCTCTCCTCACAACCCCTCCTCTCTGTCTCTCTCTCTCTCCTCACACCCCTCCTCTGTCTCTCTCTCTCTCTCTCCTCACCCCTCCCCTCTCTCTCTCTCTCTCTCTCTTCACCCCTCCTCTCTCTCTCTCTCTCTCTCTCTCTCTCTCTCTCCTCTCCTCACCCTCCTCTCTCTCTCTCTCTCTCTCCTCACCCCTCCTCTCTCTCTCTCCTCACCCCTCCTCTCTCGCTCTCTCTCTCCTCACCCCTCCTCTCTCTCCTCACCCTCCTCTCTCTCCTCACACCCCTCCTCTGTCTCTCTCTCCTCACACCCCTCCTCTCTGTCTCTCTCTCTCTCCTCACCCCTCCTCTCTCTCTCGCTCTCTCTTTCCTCACCCTCCTCTCTCTCTCTCTCCTCACCCCTCCTGTCTCTCTCTCTCTCTCTCTCTCTCTCTCTCTCTCTCCTCACCCCTCCTCTCTCTCCTCTCCTCACCCCTCCTCTCTCTCCTCTCACCCCTCCTCTCTCTCCTCACACCCCTCCTCTGTGTCTCTCTCTCTCTCTCCTCACCCCTCCTCTCTCTCTCTCTCTCTCCTCACCCCTCCTCTCTGTCTCTCTCTCTCTCTCTCCTCAGTTTCCTTTGTTTTTACTCCTCGATGTTAGTTCTGTCTTCCTCTTCCTTGTTGTTACCCCTGACTTTCCCTTATCCTGATCATCTCTCTGTGTGTGTGTGTGTGTGTCTGTCTGTGCACATGTGTGCGTGTCCATGCGCGCCTCCCTGTCTGCATGCCTGCATGTGTTCCTGCAGGTAAAAGAGAGAGATAGCAGAGGGCTGCTGTGATTGACTTATACAACACACACACACACACAAACACACACACACAAGAGAGAGAGAGAGATAGAGATAAGAGCAGTGGTGGAAAAAGATCCCAATTTTCATACTTGAGTAAAAGTAAAGAGACCTTAATAGAAAATGATTCAAGTAAAAGTGAAAGTCACCCGGTAAAATACAACTTGAGTAAAAGTCTAAAACTATTTGGTTTTAAATGTACTTATGTATCAAAAGTAATCCATTTAGGGATAGTTCAGTACTCAGACATAATTTACATATGAAGCATTTGTGTTTAGTGAGTCTGCCAGAATGAGAGACAGTAGGGATGACCAGGGATGTTCTCTTGATGAGTGTGTGAAATCGACCATTTTCCTGTCCTGAAAAGCATTCAAAATGTAACGACTGCCTTTGGGTGAACAGTAAACATTTTGTTTTTAGAACCTATTTGTTTGTGCGAAATATAAATGGGATCAAATTTGGTTTATATTCAAACTTTGGGCGAACTAGAATACCTAGGCTTTTTCAATTCAAAATGATTAACTGGAATGAATCAATACACAGTAGCTGACATAGACTGTGAGTACATGTTTAATTAGGCCTACAGTTGCATAGGGCAGGACTACACAATGCAAACCTGCATAAAGCAAGCTAAACCCAGTGTGTTCTCTCTCTCTCCTCACCCCTCCTCTCTGTCTCTCTCCTGTCTCAGCATCCAGTATTTATGCTGCAGTAGTTTATGTGTCGGGGGGCTGGGGTCAGTTTGTTATATCTGGAGTACTTCTCCTGTCCTATTCGGTGTCCTGTGTGAATCTAAGTGTGTGTTCTCTAATTCTCTCTTTCTCGCTTTCTTTCTCTCTCTCGGAGGACCTGAGCCCTAGGACCATGCCCCAGGACTACCTGACATGATGACTCCTTGCTGTCCCCAGTCCACCTGACCGTGCTGCTGCTCCAGTTTCAACTGTTCTGCCTTATTATTATACGACCATGCTGGTCATTTATGAACATTTGAACATCTTGGCCATGTTCTGTTATAATCTCCACCCGGCACAGCCAGAAGAGGACTGGCCACCCCACATAGCCTGGTTCCTCTCTAGGTTTCTTCTTAGGTTTTGGCCTTTCTAGGGAGGTTTTCCTAGCCACCGTGCTTCTACACCTGCATTGCTTGCTGTTGGGGTTTTAGGCTGGGTTTCTGTACAGCACTTTGAGATATCAGCTATATATAAATTTATATAAATACATTTGATTTGGTTTGTGTTTTACTGTCCAATCATGCTGCTTTCTGTGTGTAGGAAACCCCCCTAGTCCTTCTTTAAAACATAATTCATATGAACAAGTACAATGTTGCTGCAGTTTGACAGGGTTTTCATTCTCTACAAGGCCAGGAGTTTTTCCAGGAGTTTTTTAAAACCATGTGACTATTAGAAAAACTCTGTCCCATCATAGCCCATATTAAACAGATGAATCATGTCATACTGTGTAAAGTCTGGAGTTTCACCTGGTTAGGTTACCAGATCAGGAAAAACTACGGGCCCCAGAATGCATTTTTCACCACACTACTCTGGGACCTGAGGTGCCACTTCTGGATAGGAGATTGACAAGTCATACAGATTGTGAGACAGATACTTAAAGCTGCACTATGTACATTTTTGGGAGACCTGAACAAATGTACATGCATTATAGATCTGTCATTCTCATTGGAAGGAAGTATAAGAAGTTGTAGATCTGTTCTATCTGCTC
>NC_034175.2:2629297-2631839 GCF_002021735.2 Oncorhynchus kisutch | reverse complement strand
GTGCTTCCCTCTTTGCACATCAGATATTTAATAGGTCATTTAAAGCTGGGATTGACACCTGCCAGACTATGACCTCAGGGAGAGGGGTAGAGGTCAGAACGATGCTCCTGTAACAGTGGAGGTCAGACGTCACAGAGTCTAAAGTGGCAGATATGTTGTTTTTCTGCTGTTAGTGTCCAACTGTCTTGTCACACACCCACCCACCCACCCCACCCACCCACACACACACACACTGACCTTCACTTTTCTGACATTCCTGTCCCTCCTTTCATCCATGTGCAGTTGCTGCATGGGGGATTTATGGACAACAATGTGCAGACAGCAGCAGCCAGTGTGTTTCTATTCCCAGTTTAACCAGGGTTCTTACACTGGAATGTCGCTCTCTTTCTGTTGACTTTCATCAGCATTCTTCACTCAGGTCATTCAGGTTACACAGCTGAAGGCCTCTGTCTGTCTGTCTGTCTGTCTGTCTGTCTGTCTCTCTTTCTTTCTCTCTCTCCATGTCTCTCTTTCTTTCTCTCTCTCCATGTCTCTCTTTCTTTCTCTCTCTCCATGTCTCTCTTTCTTTCCTCTCTCTCCATGTCTCTCTTTCTTTCTCTCTCTCCATGTCTCTCTTTCTTTCTCTCTCTCCATGTCTCTCTTTCTTTCTCTCTCTCCATGTCTCTCTTTCTTTCTCTCTCTCCATGTCTCTCTTTCTTTCTCTCTCTATGTGTAAGGGTGTTTAACTGGCGGCAGAGAAGTCAGACGCAGGAGAGAAATAATTGTGTTTCCAACGGCGCAGTTTATTTACAAAAAACCCACCGGAAAACATAATAATATAAATCAATGGGTAACAACCTGATGCACACCAGTACAGACGTACACATACACTTACAACAAACAATCATCAACAAGGACATGAGGGGGAACAGAGGGTTAAATACACACCAGTACAGACGTACACATACACTTACAACAAACAATCATCAACAAGGACATGAGGGGGAACAGAGGGTTAAATACACACCAGTACAGACGTACACATACACTTACAACAAACAATCATCAACAAGGACATGAGGGGGAAACAGAGGGTTAAATACACACCAGTACAGACGTACACATACACTTACAACAAACAATCATCAACAAGGACATGAGGGGGAACAGAGGGTTAAATACACACCAGTACAGACGTACACATACACTTACAACAAACAATCATCAACAAGGACATGAGGGGGAACAGAGGGTTAAATACACACCAGTACAGACATACACATACACTTACAACAAACAATCATCAACAAGGACATGAGGGGGGAACAGCGGGTTAAATACACACCAGTACAGACATACACATACACTTACAACAAACAATCAACAAGGACATGAGGGGAACAGAGGGTTAAATACACACCAGTACAGACGTACACATACACTTACAACAAACAATCAACAAGGACATGAGGGGGAACAGAGGGTTAAATACACACCAGTACAGACGTACACATACACTTACAACAAACAATCACTGACAAGGACCATGGGGGGAAACAGAGGGTTAAATACACACCAGTACAGACGTACACATACACTTACAACAAACAATCACTGACAAGGACATGAGGGGGAACAGAGGGTTAAATACACACCAGTACAGACGTACACATACACTTACAACAAACAATCATCAACAAGGACATGGGGGGGAAACAGCGGGTTAAATACACACCAGTACAGACGTACACATACACTTACAACAAACAATCATCAACAAGGACATGAGGGGGAACAGAGGGTTAAATACACACCAGTACAGACGTACACATACACTTACAACAAACAATCATCAACAAGGACATGGGGGGAAACAGAGGGTTAAATACACACCAGTACAGACGTACACATACACTTACAACAAACAATCATCAACAAGGACATGAGGGGGAACAGAGGGTTAAATACACACCAGTACAGACGTACACATACACTTACAACAAACAATCATCAACAAGGACATGAGGGGGAACAGAGGGTTAAATACACACCAGTACAGACGTACACATACACTTACAACAAACAATCACTGACAAGGACATGGGGGGGAAACAGCGGGTTAAATACACACAGTACAGACGTACACATACACTTACAACAAACAATCATCAACAAGGACATGAGGGGGAACAGAGGGTTAAATACACACCAGTACAGACGTACACATACACTTACAACAAACAATCATCAACAAGGACATGAGGGGGAACAGAGGGTTAAATACACACCCAGTACAGACGTACACATACACTTACAACAAACAATCACTGACAAGGACATGGGGGGAAACAGCGGGTTAAATACACACCAGTACAGATGTACACATACACTTACAACAAACAATCATCAACAAGGACATGAGGGGGAACAGAGGGTTAAATACACACCAGTACAGACGTACACATACACTTACAACAAACAATCATCAACAAGGACATGGGGGGAAACAGCGGGTTAAATACACACCAGTACAGACGTACACATACAACAAACAATCATCAAC
>NC_034175.2:2600298-2629197 GCF_002021735.2 Oncorhynchus kisutch | reverse complement strand
CCAGTCCAGAGCTTCTGGCGACAGTTCCCAGGGGGTGCTGTCACGTCCTGACCTGAGATATCTCTGTTTTCTTTATATTTTGGTTAGGTCAGGGCGTGACTAGGGTGGGTACGCTAGTTTTGTATCTTCTAGGTTTTTTTGTATGTCTAGGGTTTTTGTAGGTCTAGGTGATTTGTATGTCTATGGTGGCCTGATATGGTTCCCAATCAGAGGCAGCTGTTTATCGTTGTCTCTGATTGGGGATCATATTTAGGTTCATATTTTGGTGTTTGTGGGATCTTGTCTATGTGTAGTTGCCTGTCAGCACTATATTGTATAGCTTCATTTAGCTTCATGTATAGCTTCACATTTCATTTGTTATTTTGTTAGTTTGTTTGGTGTTCATTCTTTTAATAAAGAGAATGTACGCATACCAAGCTGCGCCTTGGTCCGATCCTTATAACGAACGTGACAGTCCCCCCCCCATCTCTCCACCTACTTTTCTTTCTCTCTCTGACATCGCTCTCTGACATCATACAGATACTGAGTTAGGGTACCCTAACCATCAAAAATCACCTTTCTGTGTGTGTGTGTTAGATTCATCTTGACAGAGAGAGGGATGGTGAGAGGAAGAGAGATGGAGGTACGAAGGGAGAGAGAGAGATGGAAGTTGGGAGAAATATTGTTACAGTTTTCCTCTCGTCTGCTGGGAATGAGTTGGTTAAGAAGAAGTCAGAATGATTTATTGGTAGAAAAAGGAGGGAAGTAGAGAGAAGGAGAGAGAGATGAGATGTCATTGGGGAATCCCTCTGTCTTTTGTCTTCCTCCTTTCTCTTTATGAGCTGTCCATTCCTCTCTCCCTGTCTCTTCTACCTGCCTCACCCTCTCATCTGTTTCAACGACAAACTTTTACAATAGACATTCTCTCTCTCTCTCACACACACACACGCACGCACTCACAAACACACGCGCACGCACGCACACACACACACAAAACACACACACGCACACGCACGCACGCACACACACACACACACACACACACACACACACACACACACACACACACACACACACACACACACACACACACACACACACACACACACACACACACACACACACACACACACACACACATACAGGGAGAGAATTGACGTTACATTTGAGTCATTTAGCAGACACTGTTATCCAGAACGACCCTTATCCAGAACGACCCTTATCCAGAACGACACAGTTAGCGCATTCATCTTCGGATAGCTAGGTAAGAAGATCAACACCCACAACCTCTCTCTCCCACTCTCTCTGTCTCTCTCTCCCTCGTTCTCTCTCTCCTTCTCCCCCTTCTCTCTCTCTCTCTCTCTCTTTCTCTCTCTCGCTCTGTCTCTCTCAGTCTATTTCTGTAGGTCTTTTGTTAGCTCTGTCTCTGGTGATCTACCTGTCGTCTCCTTGTGTCCCTCTGCTTTGTTCTCCATCCTTCTGTTACACAGCTTTTAATGAGCACTCATCTCTTCTCCTCTGTCTCATTCTGTCTGTCACACTCATCTCTTCTCCTCTGTCTAATTCTGTCTGTCACACTCATCTCTTCTCCTCTGTCTCACTCTGTCTGTCACACTCATCTCTTCTCCTCTGTCTAATTCTGTCTTTCACACTCATCTCTTCTCCTCTGTCTAATTCTGTCTGTCACACTCATCTCTTCTCCTCTGTCTCATTCTGTCTTTCACACTCATCTCTTCTCCTCTGTCTAATTCTGTGTTTCACACTCATCTCTTCTCCTCCGTCTAATTCTGTCTTTCACACTCATCTCTTCTCCTCTGTCTCATTCTGTCTGTAACACTCATCTCTTCTCCTCTGTCTCATTCTGTCTGTCACACTCATCTCTTCTCCTCTTTCTCATTCAGTCTGTCACACTCATCTCTTCCCCTCTCTGTCTCATTCTGTCTGTCTCATTCTGTCTTTCACACTCATCTCTTCTCCTCTATCTCATTCTGTCTGTCACACTCATCTCTTCCCCTCTGTCTCATTCTGTCTTTCACACTCATCTCTTCTCCTCTGTCTCATTCTGTCTTTCACATTCATCTCTTCCCCTCTCTGTCTCATTCTGTCTGTCTCATTCTGTCTGTCACACTCATCTCTTCTCTTCTGTCTCATTCTGTCTGTCACACTCATCTCTTATCCTCTGTCTCATTCTGTCTTTCACACTCATCTCTTCTCCTCTGTCTCATTCTGTCTGTCACACTCATCTCTTCCCCTCTGTCTCATTCTGTCTTTCACACTCATCTCTTCTCCTCTGTCTCATTCTGTCTTTCACATTCATCTCTTCCCCTCTCTGTCTCATTCTGTCTGTCTCATTCTGTCTGTCACACTCATCTCTTCTCTTCTGTCTCATTCTGTCTGTCACACTCATCTCTTATCCTCTGTCTAATTCTGTCTTTCACACTCATCTCTTCCCCTCTCTGTCTCATTCTGTCTGTCACACTCATCTCTTCTCCTCTGTCTCATTCTGTCTGTCACACTCATCTCTTCTCCTCTGTTTCATTTTGTCTGTCACACTCATCTCTTCTCCTCTATCTCATTCTGTCTGTCACACTCATCTCTTCTCCTCTGTCTCATTCTGTCTTTCACACTCATCTCTTCTCCTCTGTCTAATTCTGTGTTTCACACTCATCTCTTCTCCTCCGTCTAATTCTGTCTTTCACACTCATCTCTTCTCCTCTGTCTCATTCTGTCTGTAACACTCATCTCTTCTCCTCTGTCTCATTCTGTCTGTCACACTCATCTCTTCTCCTCTTTCTCATTCAGTCTGTCACACTCATCTCTTCCCCTCTCTGTCTCATTCTGTCTGTCTCATTCTGTCTTTCACACTCATCTCTTCTCCTCTATCTCATTCTGTCTGTCACACTCATCTCTTCCCCTCTGTCTCATTCTGTCTTTCACACTCATCTCTTCTCCTCTGTCTCATTCTGTCTTTCACATTCATCTCTTCCCCTCTCTGTCTCATTCTGTCTGTCTCATTCTGTCTGTCACACTCATCTCTTCTCTTCTGTCTCATTCTGTCTGTCACACTCATCTCTTATCCTCTGTCTCATTCTGTCTTTCACACTCATCTCTTCTCCTCTGTCTCATTCTGTCTGTCACACTCATCTCTTCCCCTCTGTCTCATTCTGTCTTTCACACTCATCTCTTCTCCTCTGTCTCATTCTGTCTTTCACATTCATCTCTTCCCCTCTCTGTCTCATTCTGTCTGTCTCATTCTGTCTGTCACACTCATCTCTTCTCTTCTGTCTCATTCTGTCTGTCACACTCATCTCTTATCCTCTGTCTAATTCTGTCTTTCACACTCATCTCTTCCCCTCTCTGTCTCATTCTGTCTGTCACACTCATCTCTTCTCCTCTGTCTCATTCTGTCTGTCACACTCATCTCTTCTCCTCTGTTTCATTTTGTCTGTCACACTCATCTCTTCTCCTCTATCTCATTCTGTCTGTCACACTCATCTCTTCTCCTCTATCTCATTCTGTCTGTCACACTCATCTCTTCTCCTCTGTCTCATTCTGTCTGTCAAACTCATCTCTTCTCCTCTGTCTCATTCTGTCTGTCACACTCATTTCTTCCCCTCTCTGTCTCATTTTGTCTGTCTCATTCTGTCTTTCACACTCATCTCTTCCCCTCTCTGTCTCATTCTGTCTTTCACACTCATCTCTTCCCCTCTCTGTCTCATTCTGTCTGTCACATTCTGTCTTTCACACTCATCTCTTCCCCTCTGTCTCATTCTGTCTGTCTCATTCTGTCTTTCACACTCATCTCTTCTCCTCTGTCTCATTCTGTCTTTCACATTCATCTCTTCCCCTCTCTGTCTCATTCTGTCTGTCTCATTCTGTCTGTCACACTCATCTCTTCTCTTCTGTCTCATTCTGTCTTTCACACTCATCTCTTCTCCTCTGTCTCATTCTGTCTTTCATACTCATCTCTTCCCCTCTCTGTCTCATTCTGTCGGTCTCATTCTGTCTGTCACACTCATCTCTTCTCTTCTGTCTCATTCTGTCTGTCACACTCATCTCTTCCCCTCTCTGTCTCATTCTGTCTGTCACACTCATCTCTTCCCCTCTCTGTCTCATTCTGTCTGTCACACTCATCTCTTCTCCTCTGTCTTATTCTGTCTGTCACACTCATCTCTTCTCCTCTGTCTCATTCTGTCTGTCTCAATCTGCCTTTCAGACTCATCTCTTCCCCTCTCTGTCTCATTCTGTCTGTCTCATTCTGTCTGTCACACTCATCTCTTCTCTTCTGTCTCATTCTGTCTGTCACACTCATCTCTTCCCCTCTCTGTCTCATTCTGTCTGTCACACTCATCTCTTCTCCTCTGTTTCATTCTGTCTGTCACACTCATCTCTTCTCCTCTGTCTCATTCTGTCTGTCACACTCATCTCTTCTCCTCTGTCTCATTCTGTCTGTCACACTCATCTCTTCTCCTCTATCTCATTCTGTCTGTCACACTCATCTCTTCTCCTCTGTCTGATTCTGTCTGTAACACTCATCTCTTCTCCTCTGTCTCATTCTGTCTGTCACACTCATCTCTTCTCCTCTGTCTCATTCAGTCTGTCACACTCATCTCTTCCCCTCTCTGTCTCATTCTGTCTGTCTCATTCTGTCTTTCACACTCATCTCTTCCCCTCTCTGTCTCAATCTGTCTGTCACATTCTGTCTTTCACACTCATCTCTTCCCATCTCTGTCTCATTCTGTCTGTCACATTCTGTCTTTCACACTCATCTCTTCCCCTCTGTCTCATTCTGTCTTTCACACTCATCTCTTCTCCTCTGTCTCATTCTGTCTTTCACATTCATTTCTTCCCCTCTCTGTCTCATTCTGTCTGTCTCATTCTGTCTGTCACACTCATCTCTTCTCTTCTGTCTCATTCTGTCTGTCACACTCATCTCTTCTCCTCTGTCTCATTCTGTCTTAGACACTCATCTCTTCCCCTCTGTCTCATTCTGTCTTTCACACTCATCTCTTCCCCTCTCTGTCACATTATGTCTGTCACATTCTGTCTTTCACACTCATCTCTTCCCCTCTGTCTCATTCTGTCTGTCTCATTCTGTCTTTCACACTCATCTCTTCTCCTCTGTCTCATTCTGTCTTTCACATTCATCTCTTCCCCTCTCTGTCTCATTCTGTCTGTCTCATTCTGTCTGTCACACTCATCTCTTCTCTTCTGTCTCATTCTGTCTGTCACACTCATCTCTTATCCTCTGTCTCATTCTGTCTTTCACACTCATCTCTTCTCCTCTGGCTCATTCTGTCTTTCACACTAATCTCTTCCCCTCTCTGTCTCATTCTGTCTGTCACACTCATCTCTTCTCCTCTGTCTCATTCTGTCTGTCACACTCATCTCTTCTCCTGTTTCATTTTGTCTGTCACACTCATCTCTTCTCCTCTATCTCATTCTGTCTGTCACAATCATCTCTTCTCCTCTGTCTCATTCTGTCTGTCACACTCATCTCTTCTCCTCTATGTCATTCTGTCTGTCACACACATCTCTTCTCCTCTGTCTCATTCTGTCTGTCACACTGATCTCTTCTCCTCTGTCTCATTCTGTCTGTCACACTCATCTCTTCCCCTCTCTGTCTCATTTTGTCTGTCTCATTCTGTCTTTCACACTCATCTCTTCCCCTCTCTGTCTCATTCTGTCTGTCACATTCTTTCTTTCACACTCATCTCTTCCCCTCTCTGTCTCATTCTATCTGTCACATTCTGTCTTTCACACTCATCTCTTCCCCTCTCTGTCTCATTCTGTCTGTTACACTCATCTCTTCTCCTCTGTCTCATTCTGTCTTTCACACTCATCTCTTCTCCTCTGTCTCATTCTGTCTTTCATACTCATCTCTTCCCCTCTCTGTCTCATTCTGTCGGTCTCATTCTGTCTGTCACACTCATCTCTTCTCTTCTGTCTCATTCTGTCTGTCACACTCATCTCTTCCCCTCTCTGTCTCATTCTGTCTGTCACACTCATCTCTTCCCCTCTCTGTCTCATTCTGTCTGTCACACTCATCTCTTCTCCTCTGTCTTATTCTGTCTGTCACACTCATCTCTTCTCCTCTGTCTCATTCTGTCTGTCTCAATCTGCCTTTCAGACTCATCTCTTCCCCTCTCTGTCTCATTCTGTCTGTCTCATTCTGTCTGTCACACTCATCTCTTCTCTTCTGTCTCATTCTGTCTGTCACACTCATCTCTTCCCCTCTCTGTCTCATTCTGTCTGTCACACTCATCTCTTCTCCTCTGTTTCATTCTGTCTGTCACACTCATCTCTTCTCCTCTGTCTCATTCTGTCTGTCACACTCATCTCTTCTCCTCTGTCTCATTCTGTCTGTCACACTCATCTCTTCTCCTCTATCTCATTCTGTCTGTCACACTCATCTCTTCTCCTCTGTCTGATTCTGTCTGTAACACTCATCTCTTCTCCTCTGTCTCATTCTGTCTGTCACACTCATCTCTTCTCCTCTGTCTCATTCAGTCTGTCACACTCATCTCTTCCCCTCTCTGTCTCATTCTGTCTGTCTCATTCTGTCTTTCACACTCATCTCTTCCCCTCTCTGTCTCAATCTGTCTGTCACATTCTGTCTTTCACACTCATCTCTTCCCATCTCTGTCTCATTCTGTCTGTCACATTCTGTCTTTCACACTCATCTCTTCCCCTCTGTCTCATTCTGTCTTTCACACTCATCTCTTCTCCTCTGTCTCATTCTGTCTTTCACATTCATTTCTTCCCCTCTCTGTCTCATTCTGTCTGTCTCATTCTGTCTGTCACACTCATCTCTTCTCTTCTGTCTCATTCTGTCTGTCACACTCATCTCTTCTCCTCTGTCTCATTCTGTCTTAGACACTCATCTCTTCCCCTCTGTCTCATTCTGTCTTTCACACTCATCTCTTCCCCTCTCTGTCACATTATGTCTGTCACATTCTGTCTTTCACACTCATCTCTTCCCCTCTGTCTCATTCTGTCTGTCTCATTCTGTCTTTCACACTCATCTCTTCTCCTCTGTCTCATTCTGTCTTTCACATTCATCTCTTCCCCTCTCTGTCTCATTCTGTCTGTCTCATTCTGTCTGTCACACTCATCTCTTCTCTTCTGTCTCATTCTGTCTGTCACACTCATCTCTTATCCTCTGTCTCATTCTGTCTTTCACACTCATCTCTTCTCCTCTGGCTCATTCTGTCTTTCACACTAATCTCTTCCCCTCTCTGTCTCATTCTGTCTGTCACACTCATCTCTTCTCCTCTGTCTCATTCTGTCTGTCACACTCATCTCTTCTCCTGTTTCATTTTGTCTGTCACACTCATCTCTTCTCCTCTATCTCATTCTGTCTGTCACAATCATCTCTTCTCCTCTGTCTCATTCTGTCTGTCACACTCATCTCTTCTCCTCTATGTCATTCTGTCTGTCACACACATCTCTTCTCCTCTGTCTCATTCTGTCTGTCACACTGATCTCTTCTCCTCTGTCTCATTCTGTCTGTCACACTCATCTCTTCCCCTCTCTGTCTCATTTTGTCTGTCTCATTCTGTCTTTCACACTCATCTCTTCCCCTCTCTGTCTCATTCTGTCTGTCACATTCTTTCTTTCACACTCATCTCTTCCCCTCTCTGTCTCATTCTATCTGTCACATTCTGTCTTTCACACTCATCTCTTCCCCTCTCTGTCTCATTCTGTCTGTTACACTCATCTCTTCTCCTCTGTCTCATTCTGTCTTTCACACTCATCTCTTCTCCTCTGTCTCATTCTGTCTTTCATACTCATCTCTTCCCCTCTCTGTCTCATTCTGTCGGTCTCATTCTGTCTGTCACACTCATCTCTTCTCTTCTGTCTCATTCTGTCTGTCACACTCATCTCTTCCCCTCTCTGTCTCATTCTGTCTGTCACACTCATCTCTTCCCCTCTCTGTCTCATTCTGTCTGTCACACTCATCTCTTCTCCTCTGTCTTATTCTGTCTGTCACACTCATCTCTTCTCCTCTGTCTCATTCTGTCTGTCTCAATCTGCCTTTCAGACTCATCTCTTCCCCTCTCTGTCTCATTCTGTCTGTCTCATTCTGTCTGTCACACTCATCTCTTCTCTTCTGTCTCATTCTGTCTGTCACACTCATCTCTTCCCCTCTCTGTCTCATTCTGTCTGTCACACTCATCTCTTCTCCTCTGTTTCATTCTGTCTGTCACACTCATCTCTTCTCCTCTGTCTCATTCTGTCTGTCACACTCATCTCTTCTCCTCTGTCTCATTCTGTCTGTCACACTCATCTCTTCTCCTCTATCTCATTCTGTCTGTCACACTCATCTCTTCTCCTCTGTCTGATTCTGTCTGTAACACTCATCTCTTCTCCTCTGTCTCATTCTGTCTGTCACACTCATCTCTTCTCCTCTGTCTCATTCAGTCTGTCACACTCATCTCTTCCCCTCTCTGTCTCATTCTGTCTGTCTCATTCTGTCTTTCACACTCATCTCTTCCCCTCTCTGTCTCAATCTGTCTGTCACATTCTGTCTTTCACACTCATCTCTTCCCATCTCTGTCTCATTCTGTCTGTCACATTCTGTCTTTCACACTCATCTCTTCCCCTCTGTCTCATTCTGTCTTTCACACTCATCTCTTCTCCTCTGTCTCATTCTGTCTTTCACATTCATTTCTTCCCCTCTCTGTCTCATTCTGTCTGTCTCATTCTGTCTGTCACACTCATCTCTTCTCTTCTGTCTCATTCTGTCTGTCACACTCATCTCTTCTCCTCTGTCTCATTCTGTCTTAGACACTCATCTCTTCCCCTCTGTCTCATTCTGTCTTTCACACTCATCTCTTCCCCTCTCTGTCACATTATGTCTGTCACATTCTGTCTTTCACACTCATCTCTTCCCCTCTGTCTCATTCTGTCTGTCTCATTCTGTCTGTCACACTCATCTCTTCTCTTCTGTCTCATTCTGTCTGTCACACTCATCTCTTCTCCTCTGTCTCATTCTGTCTGTCACACTCATCTCTTCTCCTCTATCTCATTCTGTCTGTCACACTCATCTCTTCTCCTCTGTCTGATTCTGTCTGTAACACTCATCTCTTCTCCTCTGTCTCATTCTGTCTGTCACACTCATCTCTTCTCCTCTGTCTCATTCAGTCTGTCACACTCATCTCTTCCCCTCTCTGTCTCATTCTGTCTGTCTCATTCTGTCTTTCACACTCATCTCTTCCCCTCTCTGTCTCAATCTGTCTGTCACATTCTGTCTTTCACACTCATCTCTTCCCATCTCTGTCTCATTCTGTCTGTCACATTCTGTCTTTCACACTCATCTCTTCCCCTCTGTCTCATTCTGTCTTTCACACTCATCTCTTCTCCTCTGTCTCATTCTGTCTTTCACATTCATTTCTTCCCCTCTCTGTCTCATTCTGTCTGTCTCATTCTGTCTGTCACACTCATCTCTTCTCTTCTGTCTCATTCTGTCTGTCACACTCATCTCTTCTCCTCTGTCTTATTCTGTCTTAGACACTCATCTCTTCCCCTCTGTCTCATTCTGTCTTTCACACTCATCTCTTCCCCTCTCTGTCACATTATGTCTGTCACATTCTGTCTTTCACACTCATCTCTTCCCCTCTGTCTCATTCTGTCTGTCTCATTCTGTCTTTCACACTCATCTCTTCTCCTCTGTCTCATTCTGTCTTTCACATTCATCTCTTCCCCTCTCTGTCTCATTCTGTCTGTCTCATTCTGTCTGTCACACTCATCTCTTCTCTTCTGTCTCATTCTGTCTGTCACACTCATCTCTTATCCTCTGTCTCATTCTGTCTTTCACACTCATCTCTTCTCCTCTGGCTCATTCTGTCTTTCACACTAATCTCTTCCCCTCTCTGTCTCATTCTGTCTGTCACACTCATCTCTTCTCCTCTGTCTCATTCTGTCTGTCACACTCATCTCTTCTCCTGTTTCATTTTGTCTGTCACACTCATCTCTTCTCCTCTATCTCATTCTGTCTGTCACACTCATCTCTTCTCCTCTGTCTCATTCTGTCTGTCACACTCATCTCTTCTCCTCTATGTCATTCTGTCTGTCACACACATCTCTTCTCCTCTGTCTCATTCTGTCTGTCACACTGATCTCTTCTCCTCTGTCTCATTCTGTCTGTCACACTCATCTCTTCCCCTCTCTGTCTCATTTTGTCTGTCTCATTCTGTCTTTCACACTCATCTCTTCCCCTCTCTGTCTCATTCTGTCTGTCACATTCTTTCTTTCACACTCATCTCTTCCCCTCTCTGTCTCATTCTATCTGTCACATTCTGTCTTTCACACTCATCTCTTCCCCTCTCTGTCTCATTCTGTCTGTTACACTCATCTCTTCTCCTCTGTCTCATTCTGTCTGTCACACTCATCTCTTCCCCTCTCTGTCTCATTTTGTCTGTCTCATTCTGTCTTTCACACTCATCTCTTCCCCTCTCTGTCTCATTCTGTCTGTCACATTCTGTCTTTCACACTCATCTCTTCCCCTCTCTGTCTCATTCTGTCTGTCTCATTCTGTCTTTCACACTCATCTCTTCTCCTCTGTCTCATTCTGTCTTTCACATTCATCTCTTCCCCTATCTGTCTCATTCTGTCTGTCTCATTCTGTCTGTCACACTCATATCTTCTCTTCTGTCTCATTCTGTCTGTCACACTCATCTCTTCTCCTCTGTCTCATTCTGTCTTTCATACTCATCTCTTCCCCTCTCTGTCTCATTCTGTCTGTCTCATTCTGTCTTTCACACTCATCTCTTCCCCTCTCTGTCTCATTCTGTCTTTCACACTTATCTCTTCTCCTCTGTCTCATTCTGTCTTTCACATTCATCTCTTCCCCTCTCTGTCTCATTCTGTCTGTCTCATTCTGTCTGTCACACTCATCTCTTCTCTTCTGTCTCATTCTGTCTGTCACACTCATCTCTTCTCCTCTGTCTCATTCTGTCTTTCACACTCATCTCTTCTCCTTTGTCTCATTCTGTCTGTCACACTCATCTCTTCTCCTCTCTGTCTCATTCTGTCTGTCACACTCATCTCTTCTCCTCTGTCTCATTCTGTTTGTCACACTCATCTTTTCTCCTCTGTCTCGTTCTGTCTTTCACATTAATCTCTTCCCCTCTCTGTCTCATTCTGTCTGTCTCATTCTGTCTTTCACACTCATCTCTTCCCATCTCTGTCTCATTCTGTCTGTCACATTCTGTCTTTCACACTCATCTCTTCCCCTCTGTCTCATTCTGTCTTTCACACTGATCTCTTCTCCTCTGTCTCATTCTGTCTTTCACATTCATTTCTTCCCCCTCTCTGTCTCATTCTGTCTGTCTCATTCTGTCTGTCACACTCATCTCTTCTCTTCTGTCGCATTCTGTCTGTCACACTCATCTCTTCTCCTCTGTCTCATTCTGTCTTAGACACTCATCTCTTCCCCTCTGTCTCATTCTGTCTTTCACACTCATCTCTTCCCCTCTCTGTCACATTATGTCTGTCACATTCTGTCTTTCAACACTCATCTCTTCCCCTCTGTCTCATTCTGTCTTTCACACTCATCTCTTCTCCTCTGTCTCATTCTGTCTTTCACATTCATCTCTTCCCCTCTCTGTCTCATTCTGTCTGTCTCATTCTGTCTGTCACACTCATCTCTTCTCCTCTGTCTCATTCTGTCTTTCACATTCATCTCTTCCCCTCTCTGTCTTATTCTGTCTGTAACACTCATCTCTTCTCCGCTGTCTCATTCTGTCTTTCACACTCATCTCTTCTCCTCTGTCTCATTCTGTCTTTCACACTCATCTCTTCTCCTCTCTGTCTCATTCTGTCTGTCACACTCATCTCTTCTCCTCCGTCTCATTCTGTTTGTCACACTCATCCTCTTCTCCTCTGTCTCATTCTGTCTGTCACACTCATCTCTTTTCTTCTGTCTCATTCTGTCTGTCACATTCTGTCTTTCACACTCATCTCTTCCCCTCTGTCTCATTCTGTCTGTCTCATTCTGTCTTTCACACTCATCTCTTCTCCTCTGTCTCATTCTGTCTTTCACATTCATCTCTTCCCCTCTCTGTCTCATTCTGTCTGTCTCATTCTGTCTGTCACACTCATCTCTTCTCTTCTGTCTCATTCTGTCTGTCACACTCATCTCTTATCCTCTGTCTCATTCTGTCTTTCACACTCATCTCTTCTCCTCTGGCTCATTCTGTCTTTCACACTAATCTCTTCCCTCTCTGTCTCATTCTGTCTGTCACACTCATCTCTTCTCCTCTGTCTCATTCTGTCTGTCCACTCATCTCTTCTCCTGTTTCATTTGTCTGTCACACTCATCTCTTCTCCTCTATCTCATTCTGTCTGTCACAATCATCTCTTCTCCTCTGTCTCATTCTGTCTGTCACACTCATCTCTTCTCCTCTATGTCATTCTGTCTGTCACACACATCTCTTCTCCTCTGTCTCATTCTGTCTGTCACACTGATCTCTTCTCCTCTGTCTCATTCTGTCTGTCACACTCATCTCTTCCCCTCTCTGTCTCATTTTGTCTGTCTCATTCTGTCTTTCACACTCATCTCTTCCCCTCTCTGTCTCATTCTGTCTGTCACATTCTTTCTTTCACACTCATCTCTTCTCCTCTCTGTCTCATTCTATCTGTCACATTCTGTCTTTCACACTCATCTCTTCCCCTCTCTGTCTCATTCTGTCTGTTACACTCATCTCTTCTCCTCTGTCTCATTCTGTCTTTCACACTCATCTCTTCTCCTCTGTCTCATTCTGTCTTTCATACTCATCTCTTCCCTCTCTGTCTCATTCTGTCGGTCTCATTCTGTCTGTCACACTCATCTCTTCCCCTCTCTGTCTCATTCTGTCTGTCACACTCATCTCTTCCCCTCTCTGTCTCATTCTGTCTGTCACACTCATCTCTTCTCCTCTGTCTTATTCTGTCTGTCACACTCATCTCTTCTCCTCTGTCTCATTCTGTCTGTCTCAATCTGCCTTTCAGACTCATCTCTTCCCCTCTCTGTCTCATTCTGTCTGTCTCATTCTGTCTGTCACACTCATCTCTTCTCTTCTGTCTCATTCTGTCTGTCACACTCATCTCTTCCCCTCTCTGTCTCATTCTGTCTGTCACACTCATCTCTTCTCCTCTGTTTCATTCTGTCTGTCACACTCATCTCTTCTCCTCTGTCTCATTCTGTCTGTCACACTCATCTCTTCTCCTCTGTCTCATTCTGTCTGTCACACTCATCTCTTCTCCTCTATCTCATTCTGTCTGTCACACTCATCTCTTCTCCTCTGTCTGATTCTGTCTGTAACACTCATCTCTTCTCCTCTGTCTCATTCTGTCTGTCACACTCATCTCTTCTCCTCTGTCTCATTCAAGTCTGTCACACTCATCTCTTCCCCTCTCTGTCTCATTCTGGTCTGTCTCATTCTGTCTTTCACACTCATCTCTTCCCCTCTCTGTCTCAATCTGTCTGTCACATTCTGTCTTTCACACTCATCTCTTCCCATCTCTGTCTCATTCTGTCTGTCACATTCTGTCTTTCACACTCATCTCTTCCCCTCTGTCTCATTCTGTCTTTCACACTCATCTCTTCTCCTCTGTCTCATTCTGTCTTTCACATTCATTTCTTCCCCTCTCCTGTCCTCATTCTGTCTGTCTCATTCTGTCTGTCACACTCATCTCTTCTCTTCTGTCTCATTCTGTCTGTCACACTCATCTCTCTCCTCTGTCTCATTCTGTCTTAGACACTCATCTCTTCCCCTCTGTCTCATTCTGTCTTTCACCACTCATCTCTTCCCCTCTCTGTCACATTATGTCTGTCACATTCTGTCTTTCCACACTCATCTCTTCCCCTCTGTCTCATTCTGTCTGTCTCATTCTGTCTGTCACACTCTTCTCTTCTCTTCTGTCTCATTCTGTCTGTCACACTCCATTCCTTCTCCTCTGTCTCATTCTGTCTGTCACACTCATCTCTTCTCCTCTATCTCATTCTGTCTGTCACACTCATCTCTTCTCCTCTGTCTGATTCTGTCTGTAACACTCATCTCTTCTCCTCTGTCTCATTCTGTCTGTCCACTCATCTCTTCTCCTCTGTCTCATTCAGTCTGTCACACTCATCTCTTCCCCTCTCTGTCTCATTCTGTCTGTCTCATTCTGTCTTTCACACTCATCTCTTCCCCTCTCTGTCTCAATCTGTCTGTCACATTCTGTCTTTCACACTCATCTCTTCCCATCTCTGTCTCATTCTGTCTGTCACATTCTGTCTTTCACACTCATCTCTTCCCCTCTGTCTCATTCTGTCTTTCACACTCATCTCTTCTCCTCTGTCTCATTCTGTCTTTCACATTCATTTTCTTCCCTCTCTGTCTCATTCTGTCTGTCTCATTCTGTCTGTCACACTCATCTCTTCTCTTCTGTCTCATTCTGTCTGTCACACTCATCTCTTCTCCTCTGTCTTATCTGTCTTAGACACTCATCTCTTCCCCTCTGTCTCATTCTGTCTTTCACACTCATCTCTTCCCTCTCTGTCACATTATGTCTGTCACATTCTGTCTTTCACACTCATCTCTTCCCCTCTGTCTCATTCTGTCTGTCTCATTCTGTCTTTCACACTCATCTCTTCTCCTCTGTCTCATTCTGTCTTTCACATTCATCTCTTCCCCTCTCTGTCTCATTCTGTCTGTCTCATTCTGTCTGTCACACTCATCTCTTCCTCTTCTGTCTCATTCTGTCTGTCACACTCATCTCTTATCCTCTGTCTCATTCTGTCTTTCACACTCATCTCTTCTCCTCTGGCTCATTCTGCTTCTTTCACACTAATCTCTTCCCCTCTCTGTCTCATTCTGTCTGTCACACTCATCTCTTCTCCTCTGTCTCATTCTGTCTGTCACACTCATCTCTTCTCCTGTTTCATTTTGTCTGTCACACTCATCTCTTCTCCTCTATCTCATTCTGTCTGTCACACTCATCTCTTCTCCTCTGTCTCATTCTGTCTGTCACACTCATCTCTTCTCCTCTATGTCATTCTGTCTGTCACACACATCTCTTCTCCTCTGTCTCATTCTGTCTGTCACAACTGATCTCTTCTCTCCTCTGTCTCATTCTGTCTGTCACACTCATCTCTTCCCCTCTCTGTCTCATTTTGTCTGTCTCATTCTGTCTTTCACACTCATCTCTTCCCCTCTCTGTCTCATTCTGTCTGTCACATTCTTTCTTTCACACTCATCTCTTCCCCTCTCTGTCTCATTCTATCTGTCACATTCTGTCTTTCACACTCATCTCTTCCCCTCTCTGTCTCATTCTGTCTGTTACACTCATCTCTTCTCCTCTGTCTCATTCTGTCTGTCACACTCAATCTCTTCCCCTCTCTGTCTCATTTTGTCTGTCTCATTCTGTCTTTCACACTCATCTCTTCCCCTCTCTGTCTCATTCTGTCTGTCACATTCTGTCTTTCACACTCATCTCTTCCCCTCTCTGTCTCATTCTGTCTGTCTCATTCTGTCCTTTCACACTCATCTCTTCTCCTCTGTCTCATTCTGTCTTTCACATTCATCTCTTCCCCTATCTGTCTCATTCTGTCTGTCTCATTCTGTCTGTCACACTCATATCTTCTCTTCTGTCTCATTCTGTCTGTCACACTCATCTCTTCTCCTCTGTCTCATTCTGTCTTTCATACTCATCTCTTCCCCTCTCTGTCTCATTCTGTCTGTCTCATTCTGTCTTTCACACTCATCTCTTCCCCTCTCTGTCTCATTCTGTCTTTCACACTTATCTCTTCTCCCTCTGTCTCATTCTGTCTTTCACATTCATCTCTTCCCCTCTCTGTCTCATTCTGTCTGTCTCATTCTGTCTGTCACACTCATCTCTTCTCTTCTGTCTCATTCTGTCTGTCACACTCATCTCTTCTCCTCTGTCTCATTCTGTCTTTCACACTCATCTCTTCTCCTTTGTCTCATTCTGTCTGTCCCACTCATCTCTTCTCCTCTCTGTCTCATTCTGTCTGTCACACTCATCTCTTCTCCTCTGTCTCATTCTGTTTGTCACACTCATCTTTTCTCCTCTGTCTCATTCTGTCTTTCACATTAATCTCTTCCCCTCTCTGTCTCATTCTGTCTGTCTCATTCTGTCTTTCACACTCATCTCTTCCCATCTCTGTCTCATTCTGTCTGTCACATTCTGTCTTTCACACTCATCTCTTCCCCTCTGTCTCATTCTGTCTTTCACACTGATCTCTTCTCCTCTGTCTCATTCTGTCTTTCCACATTCATTTCTTCCCCTCTCTGTCTCATTCTGTCTGTCTCATTCTGTCTGTCACACTCATCTCTTCTCTTCTGTCTCATTCTGTCTGTCACACTCATCTCTTCTCCTCTGTCTCATTCTGTCTTAGACACTCATCTCTTCCCCTCTGTCTCATTCTGTCTTTCACACTCATCTCTTCCCCTCTCTGTCACATTATGTCTGTCACATTCTGTCTTTCACACTCATCTCTTCCCCTCTGTCTCATTCTGTCTTTCACACTCATCTCTTCTCCTCTGTCTCATTCTGTCTTTCACATTCATCTCTTCCCCTCTCTGTCTCATTCTGTCTGTCTCATTCTGTCTGTCACACTCATCTCTTCTCCTCTGTCTCATTCTGTCTTTCACATTCATCTCTTCCCCCCCTCTGTCTTATTTCTGTCTGTAACACTCATCTCTTCTCCGCTGTCTCATTCTGTCTTTCACACTCATCTCTTCTCCTCTGTCTCATTCTGTCTTTCACACTCATCTCTTCTCCTCTCTGTCTCATTCTGTCTGTCCACACTCATCTCTTCTCCTCCGTCTCATTCTGTTTGTCACACTCATCTCTTCCTCCTCTGTCTCATTCTGTCTGTCACACTCATCTCTGTTTCTTCTGTCTCATTCTGTCTGTCACACTCATCTCTTCTCTTCTGTCTCATTCTGTCTGTCACACTCATCTCTTCTCCTCTGTCTCATTCTGTCTTTCACACTTCATCTCTTCTCCTCTGTCTCATTCTGTCTTTCATACTCATCTCTTCCCCTCTCTGTCTCATTTTGTCTGTCCTCATTCGGTCTTTTCACACTCATCTCTTCCCCTCGGTCTCATTCTGTCTGTCTCATTCTGTCTTCACACTCATCTCTTCTCCTCTGTCTCATTCTGTCTGTCACACTCATCTCTTCTCTTCTGTCTCATTCTGTCTGTCCACACCATCTCTTCTCTCTCCTCTGTCTCATTCTGTCTTTCACACTCATCTCTTCTCCTCTGTCTCATTCTGTCTTTCACACTCATCTCTTCTCCTCTCTGTCTCATTCTGTCTGTCACACTCTTCTCTTCTCCTCTGTCTCATTCTGTTTGTCACACTCATCTCTTCTCCTCTGTCTCATCTGTCTTTCACATTCATCTCTTCCCCTCTCTGTCTCATTCTGTCTGTCTCATTCTGTCTGTCACACTCATCTCTTCTCTTCTGTCTCATTCTGTCTGTCACACTCATCTCTTCTCCTCTGTCTCATTCTGTCTTTCACACTCATCTCTTCTCCTTTGTCTCATTCTGTCTGTCACACTCATCTCTTCTCCTCTCTGTCTCATTCTGTCTGTCACACTCATATCTTCTCCTCTGTCTCATTCTGTTTGTCACACTCATCTTTTTCTCCTCTGTCTCATTCTGTCTTTCACATTAATCTCTTCCCCTCTCTGTCTCATTCTGTCTGTCTCATTCTGTCTTTCACACTCATCTCTTCCCATCTCTGTCTCATTCTGTCTGTCACATTCTGTCTTTCACACTCATCTCTTCCCCTCTGTCTCATTCTGTCTTTCACACTGATCTCTTCTCCTCTGTCTCATTCTGTCTTTCACATTCATTTCTTCCCCTCTCTGTCTCATTCTGTCTGTCTCATTCTGTCTGTCACACTCATCTCTTCTCTTCTGTCTCATTCTGTCTGTCACACTCATCTCTTCTCCTCTGTCTCATTCTGTCTTTCACATTCATCTCTTCCCCTCTCTGTCTTATTCTGTCTGTAACACTCATCTCTTCTCCGCTGTCTCATTCTGTCTTTCACACTCATCTCTTCTCCTCTGTCTCATTCTGTCTTTCACACTCATCTCTTCTCCTCTCTGTCTCATTCTGTCTGTCACACTCATCTCTTCTCCTCCGTCTCATTCTGTTTGTCACACTCATCTCTTCTCCTCTGTCTCATTCTGTCTGTCACACTCATCTCTTTTCTTCTGTCTCATTCTGTCTGTCACACTCATCTCTTCTCTTCTGTCTCATTCTGTCTGTCACACTCATCTCTTCTCCTCTGTCTCATTCTGTCTGTCACACTCATCTCTTCTCTTCTGTCTCATTCTGTCTGTCACACTCATCTCTTCTCCTCTGTCTCATTCTGTCTTAGACACTCATCTCTTCCCCTCTGTCTCATTCTGTCTTTCACACTAATCTCTTCCCCTCTCTGTCACATTATGTCTGTCACATTCTGTCTTTCACACTCATCTCTTCCCCTCTGTCTCATTCTGTCTGTCTCATTCTGTCTTTCACACTCATCTCTTCTCCTCTGTCTCATTCTGTCTTTCACATTCATCTCTTCCCCTCTCTGTCTCATTCTGTCTGTCTCATTCTGTCTGTCACACTCATCTCTTCTCCTCTGTCTCATTCTGTCTTTCACATTCATCTCTTCCCCTCTCTGTCTCATTCTGTCTGTAACACTCATCTCTTCTCCGCTGTCTCATTCTGTCTTTCACACTCATCTCTTCTCCTCTGTCTCATTCTGTCTTTCACACTCATCTCTTCTCCTCTCTGTCTCATTCTGTCTGTCACACTCATCTCTTCTCCTCTGTCTCATTCTGTTTGTCACACTCATCTCTTCTCCTCTGTCTCATTCTGTCTGTCACACTCATCTCTTTTCTTCTGTCTCATTCTGTCTGTCACACTCATCTCTTCTCTTCTGTCTCATTCTGTCTGTCACGCTCATCTCTTCTCCTCTGTCTCATTCTGTCTTTCACACTCATCTCTTCTCCTCTGTCTCATTCTGTCTTTCATACTCATCTCTTCCCCTCTCTGTCTCATTTTGTCTGTCTCATTCTGTCTTTCACACTCATCTCTTCCCCTCGGTCTCATTCTGTCTGTCTCATTCTGTCTTTCACACTCATCTCTTCTCTTCGGTCTCAATTCTGTCGTCACACTCATCGCTTCTCTCTGATTCTCATTCTGTCTGTCACACTCATCATCTTCTTTCCTCTGTCTCTATCTGTCTTTCACACTCATCTCTTCTCTCTGTCTCATTCTGTCTTCACACTCATCTCTTCTCCTCTCTGTCTCATTCTGTCTGTCACAACTCTTTCTCTTCTCCTCTGTCCTCTCATTCTGTTTGTCACATCATCTCTTCTCTCTGTCTCATTCTGTCTTTCACACTCATCTCTTCCCCTCTCTGTCTCATTCTGTCTGTCTCATTCTGTCTGTTTCACACTCATCTCTTCTTCTGTCTCATTCTGTCTGTCACACTCATCTCTTTCTCCTCTGTCTCATTCTGTCTTTCACACTCATCTCTTCTCCTTCTGTCTCATTCTGTCTTTCACACTCATCTCTTCCCCTCTCTGTCTCATTCTTCTGTCACACTCATCTCTTTTCTCCTCTGTCTCATTCTGTCTTCACACTCATCTCTTCCCCTCTCTGTTCTCATTCTGTCTGTCACATTCTGTCTTTCACACTCATCTCTTCCCCTCTGTCTCATTCTGTTTTTCACATTCATCTCTTCCCCTCTCTGTCTCATTCTGTCTGTCTCATTCTGTCTGTCACACTCATCTCTTCTCTTCTGTCTCATTCTGTCTGTCACACTCATCTCTTCTCCTCTATCTCATTCTGTCTGTCTCATTCTGTCTGTCACACTCATCTCTTCCCCTCTCGATCTCATCCTGTCTGTCTCATTCTGTCTGTCACACTCATCTCTTCTCCTCTGTCTCATTCTGTCTGTCACACTCATCTCTTCCCCTCTCTGTCTCAATCGGTCTGTCTTATTCTGTTTGTCACACTTATCTCTTCACCTATCTGTCTCATTATGTCTGTCTCATTCTGTCTGTCTCATTCATCTCTTCCCCTCTCTGTCTCATTCTGTCTGTCTCATTCTGTCTGTCACACTCATCTCTTCCCCTCTCTGTCTCATTCTGTCTGTCAAACTCATCTCTTCCCCTCTCTGTCGCATTCTGTCTGTTGCATTCTGTCTGTCACACTCATCTCTTCCTCTCTCTGTCTCATTCTGTCTGTCTCAGTCTGTCTTTCACACTCATCTCTTCCCCCCTCTGTCTCATTTTGTCTGTCTTATTCTGTCTTGACACCATCTCATCCTTCCCCTCTCTGTCTCATTCTGTGTCTTCACACTCAGCTTCTCTTCCCCTCTCTGGTGTCTCATTCGTTTCTGTTTATTCTGTTTGTCACACTGTCTCTCTCACCTGTCTGTCTCATTATGTCTGTCTCATTCTGTCTGTCACATTCATCTCTTCCCTCTCTGTCTCATTCTGTCTGTCACACTCATCTCTTACCCTCTCTGTCTGTCACACTCATATCTTCCCACCTCTGTCTCATTTTGTCTGTCTCATTCTGTCGTCAACTCATCTCTTTCCCCTCTCTGTCTCATTTTGTCTGTCTCATTCTGTCTGTCACACTCATCTCTTCCCCTCTCGATCTCATTCTGTCTGTCTCATTCTGTCTGTCGCACTCATCTCTTCTCCTCCTTCTCATTCTGTCTGTCACACTCATNCACTCATCTCTTCCCCTCTCTGTCTCATTCTGTCGTCACACTCTTCTCTTCTCCTCTGTCTCACTGTCTGTCACACTCATCTCTTATCCTCTGTCTCATTCTGTCTGTCTCATTCTGTCTAACACACTCATCTCTTCCCCTCTCTGTCTCATTCTGTCTGTCTCATTCTGTATTTCACACTCATCTCTTCCCCTCTCTGTCTCATTCTGTCTGTCACACTCATCTCTTCTCCACTGTCTCATTCTGTCTGTCACACTCATCTCTTCCCCTCTCTATCTATTCTGTCTGTCAAACTCATCTCTTCTCTTCTGTCTCATTCTGTCTGTCAAACTCATCTCTTCTCCTCTGTCTCATTCTGTCTTCACACTCAATCTCTTCTCCTCGGTCTCATTATGTCTTTCACACTCATCTCTTCCCCCTCTCTGTCTCATTCTGTCTGTCTCATCTGTCTTTCACACTCATCTCTTCCCCCTCTCTGTCCATTCTGTCGTCACACTCTTCTCTTCTTCTCCTCTGTCTCATTCTGTCTGTCACACTCATCTCTTCTCCTCTGTCTCATTCTGTCTGTCTCATTCTGTCTTTCACCACTCATCTCTTCCCCTCTCTGTCTCATTCTGTCTGTCACACTCTTCTCTTCTCCTCTTGTCTCATTCTGTCTGTCACACTCATCTCTTCTCCTCTGTCTCATTCTGTCTGTCTCATTCTGTCTAACACACTCATCTCTTCCCTCTCTGTCTCATTCTGCCTTTCACACTCATCTCTTTCCCCTCTCTGTCTCATTCTGTCTGTCTCATTCTGTATTTCACACTCATCTCTTCCCCTCTCTGTCTCATTCTGTCTGTCACACTCATCTCTTCCCTCCTCTGTCTCAATCTGTCTGTCTCATTCTGTCTGTCACACTCATCTCTTCCCTTCTGTCTCATTCTGTCTGTCACACTCATCTCTTCCCCTCTCGATCTCATTCTGTCTGTCTCATTCTGTCTGTCACACTCATCTCTTCTCCTCTGTCTCATTCTGTCTGTCACACTCATCTCTTCTCCTCTGTCTCATTCTGTCTGTCACACTCATCTCTTCCCCTCTCTGTCTCAATCGGTCTGTCTTATTCTGTTTGTCACACTTATCTCTTCACCTGTCTGTCTCATTATGTCTGTCTCATTCTGTCTGTCTCATTTATCTCTTCCCCTCTCTGTCTCAATCTGTCTGTCTCATTCTGTCTGTCACACTCATCTCTTCCCCTCTCTGTCTCATTCTGTCTGTCTCATTCTGTCTGTCAAACTCATCTCTTCCCCTCTCTGTCGCATTCTGTCTGTTGCATTCTGTCTGTCACACTCATCTCTTCCTCTCTCTGTCTCATTCTCCTCTCTCTGTCTCATTCTGTCTGTCTCAGTCTGTCTTTCACACTCATCTCTTCCCCCCTCTATCTCATTTTGTCTGTCTTATTCTGTCTGTTACACTCATCTCTTCCCCTCTCTGTCTCATTCTGTCTGTCACACTCATCTCTTCCCCTCTCTGTCTCATTCGGTCTGTATTATTCTGTTTGTCACACTTCTCTCTTCACCTGTCTGTCTCATTATGTCTGTCTCATTCTGTCTGTCACATTCATCTCTTCCCTCTCTGTCTCATTCTGTCTGTCACACTCATCTCTTACCCTCTCTGTCTGTCACACTCATATCCTCCCACCTCTGTCTCATTTTGTCTGTCTCATTCTGTCTGTCAAACTCATCTCTTCCCCTCTCTGTCTCATTTTGTCTGTCTCATTCTGTCTGTCACACTCATATCTTCTCCTCTGTCTCATTCTGTCTGTCACACTCATCTCTTCTCCTCTGTCTCATGCTGTCTGTCACACTCATCTCTTCCCCTCTCTGTCTCATTTTGTCTGTCTTATTCTGTCTGTTACACTCATCTCTTCCCCTGTCTGTCTCATTCTGTCTGTCACACTCATCTCTTCCCCTCTCTGTCTCATTCGGGTCTGTCTCATTCTGTCTTTCACACTCATCTCTTCTCCTCTGTCTCATTATGTCTTTCACGCTCATCTCTTCCCACCTCTGTCTCACTCTCTGTCTCATTCTGTCTGTCTCATTCTGTCTGTCACACTCATCTCTTCCCACCTCTGTCTCATTCTGTCTGTCACACTCATCTCTTCCCACCTCTGTCTCACTCTTTGTCTCATTCTGTCTGTCTCATTCTGTCTGTCACACTCATCTCCTCCCACCTCTGTCTCATTCTGTCTGTCACACTCATCTCTTCCCACCTCTGTCTCATTCTTTCTGTCACACTCATCTCTTCCCACCTCTGTCTCATTCTGTCTTTCACACTCATCTCTTCCCCTCTCTGTTTCATTCTGTCTGTCACACTCATCTCTTCCCACCTCTGTCTCATTCTGTCTGTCACACACATCTCTTTCCCTCTCTGTCTCATTCTGTCTGTCACACTCATCTCTTCCCCTCTCTGTCTCATTCTGTCTGTCTCATTCTGTCTGTCACACTCATCTCTTCCCACCTCTGTCTCATTCTTTCTGTCACACTCATCTCTTCCCACCTCTGTCTCATTCTGTCTGTCTCATTCTGTCTTTCACACTCATCTCTTTCCCACCACTGTCTCATTTTGTCTGTCTCATTCTGTCTGTCACACTCATCTCTTCCCCTCTCTGTCTCATTCGGTCTGTCTTATTCTGTTTGTCACAATTATCTCTTCACCTGTCTGTCTCATTATGTCTGTCTCATTCTGTCTGTCTCATTCATCTCTTCCCCTCTCTGTCTCATTCTGTCTGTCTCATTCTGTCTGTCACACTCATCTCTTCCCCTCTCTGTCTCATTCTGTCTGTCTCATTCTGTCTGTCACACTCATCTCTTCCCATCTCTTTCTCATTCTGTCTGTCACACTCATCTCTTCTCCTCTGTCTCATTCTGCCTGTCACACTCATCTCTTCTCCTCTGTCTCATTCTGTCTGTCTCATTCTGTATGTCACACTCATCTCTTCTCCTCTGTCTCATTCTGTCTTTCACACTCATCTCTTCTCCTCTGTCTCATTCTGTCTTTCACACTCATCTCTTCCCACCTCTGTCTCATTCTGTCTGTCTCATTCTGTCTGTCACACTCATCTCTTCCCCTCTCTCTCTCATTCTGTCTGTCTCATTCTGTCTTTCACACTCATCTCTTCTCCACTGTCTCATTCTGTCTGTCACACTCATCTCTTCCCCTCTCTGTCTCGTTCTGTCTGTCAAACTCATCTCTTCTCTTCTGTCTCATTCTGTCTGTCACACTCATCTCTTCTCCTCTGTCTCATTCTGTCTTTCACACTCATCTCTTCTCCTCTGTCTCATTCTGTCTTTCACACTCATCTCTTCTCCTCTGTCTCATTATGTCTGTCACACTCATATCCTCCCACCTCTGTCTCATTTTGTCTGTCTCATTCTGTCTGTCAAACTCATCTCTTCCCCTCTCTGTCTCATTTTGTCTGTCTCATTCTGTCTGTCACACTCATATCTTCTCCTCTGTCTCATTCTGTCTGTCACACTCATCTCTTCTCCTCTGTCTCATGCTGTCTGTCACACTCATCTCTTCCCCTCTCTGTCTCATTTTGTCTGTCTTATTCTGTCTGTTACACTCATCTCTTCCCCTGTCTGTCTCATTCTGTCTGTCACACTCATCTCTTCCCCTCTCTGTCTCATTCGGGTCTGTCTCATTCTGTCTGTCACACTCATCTCTTCCCACCTCTGTCTCATTCTGTCTGTCACACTCATCTCTTCCCCTCTCTGTCTCATTCTGTCTGTCACACTCATCTCTTCCCACCTCTGTCTCATTCTGTCTGTCACACACATCTCTTTCCCTCTCTGTCTCATTCTGTCTGTCTCATTCTGTCTGTCACACTCATCTCTACCCCTCTCTGACTCATTATGTCTGTCTCATTCTGCATGTCACACTCATCTCTTCCCCTCTGTCTCATTCTGTCTGTCACACTCATCTCTTCTCCTCTGTCTCATTCTGCCTGTCACACTCATCTCTTCTCCTCTGTCTCATTCTGTCTGTCTCATTCTGTATGTCACACTCATCTCTTCTCCTCTGTCTCATTCTGTCTTTCACACTCATCTCTTCTCCTCTGTCTCATTCTGTCTGTCTCATTCTCTGTCACACTCATCTCTTCCCACCTCTGTCTCATTCTGTCTGTCTCATTCTGTCTTTCACACTCATCTCTTCCCACCTCTGTCTCATTTTGTCTGTCTCATTCTTTCTGTCACACTCATCTCTTCCCACCTCTGTGTCATTCTCTCTGTCTCATTCTGTCTGTCACACTCATCTCTTCCCACCTCTGTCTCATTCTGTCTGTCACACTCATCTCTTCCCACCTCTGTCTCATTCTGTCTGTCACACTCATCTCTTCCCACCTCTGTCTCATTCTGTCTGTCACACACATCTCTTTCCCTCTCTGTCTCATTCTGTCTGTCACACTCATCTCTACCCCTCTCTGTCTCATTCTGTTTGTCTCATTCTTTCTGTCACACTCATCTCTTCCCACCTCTGTCTCATTCTGCCTGTCACACTCATCTCTTCTCCTCTGTCTCATTCTGTCTGTCTCATTCTGTATGTCACACTCATCTCTTCCCCTCTGTCTCATTCTGTCTGTCTCATTCTGTCTGTCACACTCATCTCTTCTCCTCTGTCTCATTCTGCCTGTCACACTCATCTCTTCTCCTCTGTCTCATTCTGTCTGTCTCATTCTGTATGTCACACTCATCTCTTCTCCTCTGTCTCATTCTGTCTTTCACACTCATCTCTTCTCCTCTGTCTCATTCTGTCTGTCTCATTCTCTGTCACACTCATCTCTTCCCACCTCTGTCTCATTCTGTCTGTCTCATTCTGTCTGTCACACTCATCTCTTCCCCTCTCTGTCTCATTCTGTCTGTCTCATTCTTTCTGTTACACTCATCTCTTCCCACCTCTGTCTCATTCTGTCTGTCTCATTCTGTCTGTCACACTCATCTCATCTCTTCGCTCTTCACACTCATCGCTTTGGAAAGCTAATGTCCACCAGAGGAGAGAGTTAAGCTCCGTTGTGAATATCATACATTCTACTTCCCCTCTTTTCTATTGGCTTCTCTAACTGCCTCTGGCAAGTTTTGTGTTCCTGTCCAATGTTATAAGGCAGATTGTAGTTGTAGCAGCAGGTCCCAGTGCTGTTGGATGACTGCGTTATAGTGTGGTTATGATGAGGAATGTGGCTGCCTGTATTGTAGTCTACACTGTGACACCGAGACCCTTATGACATTTCAGAACTGGAGCCAGCCAACACTGTCACACTGCTCCTTCCCACACAATCTCAGGTAACACAACGAATATACAGTATTGTCACCTCAGGGCACTAGGAAGTGGTCTGTCTGTCACTCAGTTGGTAGCGTTTATATGCTAATACCGTCTCTAGACTGAAACAGTCTTATTTTCTCTCTCCCTCCCTCTCTATCTGCCTGGCTGTGCAGTGTTGTGTTAGTAAATTGTACTGACACTTCCCCCTCCCTCTCTCTCCCTTTCTCCCTCCCTGTCAGTGTTTCTCTCTCTCCCTCCCTCCCTCCTTCTCTCTCTCATCTGACTGACTGACACGAATTTTCAATCTCTCTGTTTACCTTTCACTGCTGTGCCTAAAACAACACTGGCAAAGGAGAAGAGTGAGAAGGAGAGAGAGCGGAATGACCGACAGAGGAAGAGGAGGTGCAGAGGTGCTAGCATCACTAAGATCAGATGGGAAAGGGGGATGTAAAAACCAAAGAGGTGTAAAGAGAAAACGAGGCTTTCTCTGTTTTCGGGGGGATGAGAAATCCACAGGGGAGAGAGAAGAGAAGGAAAGCAGGAGGGAATAAGGGAGGAGAAGAGCCCATAGTTCTGAGCAGTCATGCAAACCTAATCATCACTTTACTGAGGGAGACAGGGAGGGAGGGAGGGAGGGAAGAGAGAGAGAGAGAGAGAGGGAGGGAGGGAGGGAGGGAGGGAGGGAGGGAGGGAGGGAGGGAGGGAGGGAGGGAGGGAGGGAGGGAGGGAGAGAGGGAGAGAGAGAGGGAGGGAGAGAGAGAGGGAGAGAGGGAGAGAGAGAGAGAGAGGGAGAGAGAGAGGGAGGGAGGGAGGGAGGGAGGGAGGGAGGGAGAGAGAGAGAGAGAGAGAGAGAGAGAGAGAGAGAAAAAGAGAGAAAAAGAGAGAAAAAGAGAGAAAAAGAGAGAAAAAGAGAGAAAAAGAGAGAAAGAGGGAGGGGTGGGAGGGAAAGGGAAAAGAGAGAGCTAGAAAGAAAAAGGAAGAAAAAGTGAGATGAGGCACAGAATATGAGACAGAGGGAGCGATGGAGAGGAAGATTTATAGAAGTGTAGGGAGAGGAAGGGAACAGAAAGACTGATGTGTAGAGAGAAGGAGGTTTTTAAGGAGACGGGGAGGAGGGTGGGAGTGAGGGAGGAGGGCGCAGAGAGAAAGAGCTCAGAATAGATACACTCTACACTCTATTCTATTTAGCATGAAATATTGAACAAGGGAGACTGAAAAACAAGGGAGGTAGATGAGAATGGAGGGACTGATGAAGACAAACACAATCATTTTGTTTCTGTGTGTGTGTCTGTATCTATGTGTGTGTGTCTGTGTTTGTGTGTGAGTACATGCATTTGTGAGTAAGTGTGAGAGTGTGTGTGTTGGGGAGGAATCACACACAAATTCAATGGTGCTTTGAATTTAAATAACTGTTATATGTGCAAGAGATGGTGTGGAATTTTGGTGTTGAAAATATCACACTGCAGAACATGTTTCATCATCTCTCTCTCCCTTCCCTCTCTCCCCTTCCCTCTCTCCCCTTCCCTCTCTCCCCTTCCCTCTCTCCCCTTCTCTCTCTCCCCTTCTCTCTCCCCTTCTCTCTCTCCCCTTCCCTCTCCCCTTTCCTTCTCTCCCCTTCTCTCTCTCCTTCCCTCTCTTCCCTTCCCTCTCTCCCCTTCTCTCTCTCCCCTTCCTCTCTTCCCTTCTCTCTCTCCCTTCCCTCTCTCCCTTCCCTCTCTCCCCTTCTCTCTCCCCTTCCCTCTCTCCCCTTCCCTCTCTCCCCTTCTCTCTCCCCTTCTCGCTCTCCCTTCTCTCTCCCCCCTTCTCTCTCTCCCTTCCCTCTCTCCCTTCTCTCTCTCTCCCCTTCCCTCTCTCCCCTTCCCTCTCTCCCCTTCTCTCTCTCCCTCTCTTCCCTTCCCTCTCACCTCTTCTCTCTCTCCCCTTCTCTGTCTCCCCTTCCCTCTCTCCCCTTCTCTCTCTCCCCTTCTCGCTCTCCCCTTCCCTCTCTTCCCTTCTCTCTCTTCCCTTCTCTCTCTTCCCTTCTCTCTCCCCTTCCCTCTCTTCCCTTCTCTCTCTTCCCTTCTCTCTCTTCCCTTCTCTCTCTCCCCTTCCCTCTCTCCCCTTCCCTCTCTTCCCTTCTCTCTCTCCCCTTCTCTCTCTCCCCTTCTCTCTCCCCTTCTCTCTCTCCCCTTCCCTCTCTCCCCTTCTCTCTCTCCCCTTCTCTCTCCCCTTCTCTCTCTCCCCTTCTCGCTCTCCCCTTCCCTCTCTCCCCTTCCCTCTCTTCCCTTCTCTCTCTCCCCTTCTCTCTCTCCCCTTCCCTCTCTCCCCTTCCCTCTCGCCCCTTCCCTCTCTCCCCTTCCCTCTCTTCCCTTCTCTCTCTCCCCTTCCCTCTCTTCCCTTCTCTCTCTCCCCTTCTCTCTCTCCCCTTCTCTCTCCCCTTCCCTCTCTCCCTTCCCTCTCGCCCCTTCCCTCTCTCCCCTTCTCTCTCTCCCCTTCTCTCTCCCCTTCTCTCTCTCCCCTTCCCTCTCTCTCCTTCCCTCTCTCCCCTTCTCTCTCTCCCCTTCTCGCTCTCCCCTTCCCTCTCTCCCCTTCCCTCTCTTCCCTTCTCTCTCTTCCCTTCTCTCTCTCCCCTTCCCTTTCTCCCCCTCTCCTTCTCTCCTTTGATCTTTTGCTTCTCACTGATCTTCACCCCTTCTCTGTCAAATATTTAGGATGTTTTTGGCAGGTTTGATGAAAATGACCATGCAGAAATGCTTTGGTTCATTTAGTCTACAACAAAAGTCAACATATATAACAGGGTAGGACCAAAGGTCTAGGAAACTAACACATTTTGATTTAATCTAACTAAATATTTTAAATGGCTTTAACTCTAAGCTAATGTGATGACTATTCAATAAAA